>NC_142010.1:264286564-264439898 GCF_049901735.1 Notechis scutatus | reverse complement strand
CCCTTTGTCTGCATCTTGTGGAGAACGTAGGGCAAGAAGAATGCAAATGCGATCCGAAAAGAGAAGTGACATTTGGAGCTGCGTTACCTTAAAGTCAATATCATTACCTCTGATATTTACCATGGCACGCGAGGCTTAGAATGAAATGACAAAGTTCTTCCATCTCCCCGTCTGCTCAACGGCTTCGGCCATGCCGTTTTCTATTGGCTTGCACTTATCGGCCTGTGCAAATTAACATTTCCCAAACCCTCCAGCACAGGTTGGGAGTGTGGAAGAACAAGGAAACAAAACAAAACAAAATTAACAAACCCAGTGTCGTATTGGAGGGGATCTATTTTTGCAAACGCCATGGTGGCAAAGTGGTTAGGACACAGTATTGCTGGATGACTCTGCAGATTGCTGGCAGTTTGATTCTGATCGGCTGAAGGTTCACTCAGCCTTCCATCCTTTGGTAAAATGAGAACCCAGATTGCTGGGGGCCATATGTAAAAACCACTTAGAGAGGGCTGCAAAGCAGTGTGAAATGGTATATAAGTCTAAGTGCTATTGCTATTCCTTCCTCCCTCCCTCCCTCCCTCCCTTCCTTTCTCCATGCTGGCACAGTGGTTAGAATGCAGTATTGCAGGTTAACTCTGCCAACTGCTAGCAGTTTGAGTCTCACCTTCTTCTAGTCCAAAGGTCTTCAAACTTGGCATGTTTAAGACTTGTGGATTTCAACTCCCAGAATCCCTGAGCTAACATGACTGGAGAAGGAATTCTGGGAATTGAAGTCCACAAGTCTTAAAGATGTCAAGTTTGAAGACCCCTGGTCTAACCTATTGAAAAGAAGGGTTAAGGAGGACACAAGAAGTGTCTTCCATTATTTGAGGGACTGTCACAGAGAAGAAGGGATTGACTTATTCTCCAAAGCCCCAGAAGGCAGAACAAGTAGTAAGGAGTGGAAGTTTATAAAACAAAAAAAGAGATCTGAACTAGAACTAAGGGTAAACTTCCTGACAGTGAGAACAATCAATGGAACACCTTGCTTCTAGAAGGTGTGAGTGCTCCATCAATGGAGGTTTTCAAAAAACAGACTATTTGACCGAGATGGTCTAAGGTTTCCTTCCTTGAGCTAGATGATCTCCCAGCCCTATGACTCTGCCTTCTATGCTGTTGGAGCACGTATTCGATCCTTCCTCTTATTCCATCTTTCAGAAGATACACCTGGGTAGCTTCCCGTGCCTTGCGAAGTTGGAAAAACGCGGCACAGTCTCTTTGAAGATGAAAGTTGCCATTCAGCAGCTCCCATTTCATTTATTAGTAAAGAGACGATCCTATTCGCACAGGAATGACCAATGAGACGACATCAATTGTCTTCACTTCAAAAAGAGGCCTCTTCCTCATTAACATCTCTTTGTAATCTGACTCGAAGAGAACTTCCTTTTCTCCTCCCATAGCCATGATGAAGGGAAAGATTTGCCAGGTATGACATTATCTTCAGCAAGAGATTAAGGCATCTCCTTTCCTTTTATGGAAATGCATGTGTGTGTGTGTGTGTGTGTGTGTGTGTGTGTTTTCCCCAAGAGTTTTGACAGAGCTAGCACAGGCGGAAGATTTTTGCCTTCAAGAAGAAATTCTCCGTATTAGTTCTGCACATGCTAATACCGAGGAGGAGAATGAGAGAAATTTCAATGGATAGAGATTTCGGGAGACGAGAATGCATACTGATTAAGAAGCGAGGGATCTCAAATTAGCACTGATGAAAAAAAACAAAACACCGAAAAATCCCTACACTATCTTTACTGCAATGAAGAACAGCAGCTGTGGTCTTGGCATCTCTTGGTAGGAGATGATCAGGCAGAGACTGAGGGAGGGGTCAAATGTGTCATCAGCCTGGAGCATACTCGCAAGAAATTTAAGTCCAGAACACTTTGAATTCTGTTAACTCTTATCTACCTCCAATTTGCTTTGACTGCTAGGAGTTCAGATTCCTGTAGAGAGCATGAGCTTGAAATAAACTGATATACTCACTTGAATTGCCTGGACTCCTTGAGTTCCAGTGCTTGACTATATTCTCTCTCTCTCTCTCTCTCTCTCTCTCTCCCCCCTCCTCCCCTCTCTCTCTCTCTCTCTCTCTTCCTCTCTCTCTCATCTTCCTGTCTCTATCTATCTATCTATCTATCTATCTATCTATCTATCTATCTATCTATCTATCTATCTATCTATCTATCTATCTATCTACAGTATCTATCTATCTATCTATCTACGTATCTATCTATCTATCTATCTATCTATCTATCTATCTATCTATCTATCTATCTATCTATCTATCTATCTATCTATCTATCTATCTATCATCTTTCTCTCTCTCTCTCTCTCTCTCATCTTCCTGTATCTATCTATCTTCTATCTATCTATCATCTATCTATCTATCTATCTATCTATCTATCTATCTATCATCTTCCTCTCTCTCTCTTTCTCTCTCTCTCTCTCTCTCCTATTAATAATAGAGTAGAATAATAATAGAATAATAGAGTTGAAAGGGACATTGGAGGGCTTCTAGTCCAACCCCCTGTTCTATACCAACTCAGACAAGTGGTTGTCCAATCTCTTCTTGAAAAACCTCCGGTGATGGAGTGCCTACAACTTATGAAGGGAAGCTGTTCCATTGGTTAATTGTCCTTACTGTTAGAAATTCCAGGTTGATTCTCTCCTTGATTAGTTTCCATCCATTGTTTCTTGTCCTGCCTTCATGGGCTTTGGAGAATAGCTTGACCCCTTCCTCTTCTCTGTGGCAGCCCCTCAAATGCTGGAAGACTGCTATCATGTCACTCCTAGTCCTTCTCTTCACTAAACTAGACATACCCGATTCCTGCAACCGTGCTTTGTATGTTTTAACCTCCAGTCCCCTAATCACCGTTGTTGCTCTTCTGTGGGCTCTTTCTAGAATCTCAACATCTTTTTTGATAATGGGGTGGCCAAAATTGAATGCAATATTCCAAGTGTGGTGTGAAGACTTCAAACGAAGTGAACTCTTTCATTTCCTCCCACTAAAAATGTAAAGATTTTAGCTGAACTCTCCGGGAGCTAAAATTACTGACCCTCCCTTCTTCTTTTTCCTTAGAAGACAGCTGGAAAGTTCACTTGAGGACAAGTTGGAATGCAACTGAGAAGCCAACATGAGTCTCCACCACTACATGGGAAAGAAAGAGAATTGAGGCTATTTTTAAGTAGAAAAGAATCCCTTCTCTTTTTTTCCTCTAAGGTTAAGATTCCGTGCTTTTTTGATGTTTCTATTTTGTTAGAAAAAGAAAAGGGTTTCTCCTTGCCAGATTCTCGTCGGCTGTGGGTAGGAAGAAGACAATCTGGACAGCAAAGGAAGATAAATTTTGGTGTCTGTTGAAACAATGGTTGGGTCAAAGCTTTGCATGATTTACTGAATTGGATAATAGTCAAATGGCTGAGTGCCTATGACAGGACTAGAACTCACCATCTCCTGGTGATTGGCCCAAAATCACCCAGCCAGTGAACAGGACTAAAACTCACTTTCTCCTGGTGATTGATACAAAGTCACCCAGCCAGTTTTCATGTCTAAGGTGGGACTAGAACTCACACTCTCCCTGGTGATTGACCCAAAGTCACCCAGTCAGCTTTCATGCCTAAGGTGGAATTAGAACCCACCAACTCCTGGTAATTGGCCCAAAGTCCACCAGCCAGTTTTCCTACCTAAGGCAAGACTAGAACTCACTTTCTCCTGGGGATTGACACAAAGTCACCCAAACATCTTTTATGTCTTAGGTAGGACAAGAACTCACGGTCTACTGGTGATTGGCCCAACATCACCCAACCAGGTTTCATGTGTAAGGTGGAACTAGAACTCACACTCTCCTGGTGATTGACCCAAAGTCACCCAACCAGCTTTCATGCCTAAGACAGGACTAGAACTCACAGACTCCTGGTGATTTTCCCAAAGTCACTCTGCTGGCTTTAAGGTGAGACTAGAACTTGCTTTTTCCTGGTGATTACCCAAAGTTACCCAGCCAGTGTTAATGCCTAAGGTGGGACTAGAACTCACCATCTCCTGGTGATTGGCACAAACTTACTCAATCAGTTTTCCTGCCTAAGGTGGGACTAAAACTCACAGTTTCCTGTTGATTGGTGAAAAATCACCCAGCTGGCTTTTGTGCCTAAGGCAGGACTAGAACTCACCATCTCCTGTTCCCCTAGCTGCTAAACATAACTGGATCTGTTACTATGAAGTTATTACTGTCTCACCAGCCCCTGTGGTCACGTGATCGCAATTTGATTGGCAACCAGCTCGCATTTAGGACTGTCTGTGGTATTCTGTGTTTATGGAATCACAATTTGTAATCTTCCCGGCAGGTTTCAGACAAGGAATCTCAATTGAGTATGCTGAATCTTTTTTTTTTAAATTTAGAAAATTTATATTACTGCCTATTTGCACATCGAGAATCTGCTTAACAAACAGAGTAAAAATGGCTGGAAAATCATGACCGATCATGGGATGATTCACTTACAGACCAAATCCCTTAGCAACTGAAATTCCAGTCTCTGTTGTGGTTGTAAGTTGAGGACTACCCATCCGTGTGAATTGAATACAGGTAGTCCTCAACTTCAGTTCGTTTAGTGACCGTTTGGAACAAGTGACTTAGGATTATTTTTCATACTTAGGACCATAGCAGCATCCTCGAAATCATGTGATCAAATTTTGGATGCTTGGCAGCTGACTCATATTTATGACGGTTGCCATGTCCCGGGGTCACAAGATCCCCTGACAAGCAAAGCCAATGGGGAAGCCAGAGTCACTTAACGACCTTGTTAGTTATTCGACAACTGCAGTGATTCACTTAACAACAGTGGCAAGAAAGGTCGTAAAATGGGACAAACTCAGTTTAAAAAAATGTCTCACTTAGCAATGCAAATTTGGGGCTCAACTGTGGTTATGCTTCAAGGCCTTCCTGAATTTTATTTATTTATTTATTTATTTATTTATTTATTTATTTATTTATTTATTTATTTGATTTGCCAATTGTTTATAATAAGTATAAGTGTATACATAGTTGTGAATACATGCCTGGGTCCCAATAGGACAGGGACAACTTCCTTATGCACGCCCCCTACAGAAATGTGGCCACTTAATCTCAATTTGCAGCCTTCCCATAACTTCCACAAAGTCAAATTTGTAAATAGTAAAAATGGTTGAAAAATGATGAGCAGTCATGTAATAATTCTCTTAAGGACCAGATCACTTAGCAACTGAAATTCCAGTCCCGGTGGTGGATGTAAGTCAAGGACGGCCTATCCATGCAAATAGAATAGGCGAAAAGGCTTTTGTCATGCTGAACCACACAATGCCAGAAAAGATGACAAACAAAGCTCTTTTTTTGCAAGTCCCGGTTTATTGCGGGAGAAGTGAAGCCAGTTCGAAACACACCTTGGGGAATTGGAGCCTCACATAAACTGAGAATGTTATTAAATCAGGGGAAATTAGAATCACACGAAATAGAATAAATCACGCGAAAAAGCAGCTCAGTAGCCGGATCCACCGAAGCTAAGGGACAGTATTTATCAGAATTTGCCTGGAAAAAAAAGAAGAAAGAAAACAAGGAAGCATTTAAAGACACGCTTGGAAACCAAAAGAAGGAATGTATGAGATTGTATAGAAGATAGGAAGAAGAATGGATGGGATAGGGGACAGAAAAGAAAAATGGTGGCTCGGTTGGAAATTCATGTTAGGAAGGGCAACTCAACCTAGGAAATTGTTTGTATTTATTGTGTTTATTTATTTATATTCTGCCAATGCTTTTTTTAAAAAATAACTTAAGTTGTCACACATACTAATACTCCTTCCTCATCCTATTTTCCCCATAACAGCAACCCTGTGAGGTGAGTTGGGCAGAGAGGGAGACACTTGAGCAAAGTTATCCAGCCGGCGTTCATGCCTAAAGTGGAACTAGAACTCACAGTCTCCTGGTGATTGGCCCAACATCACCCAACCAGCTTTCATGCCTAAGATAGGACTAGAACTCACTTTCTCCTGATGTGTCAGCTGATGCTCCATTCAAAATCCAAGAAAGAAATACTTAGACTCTTTTAATTAGAGAAAAGATATCTTTTACTGGAAGTCAAGTGGTAGCAACAAAAGAATTCTGAATCTGAGAAAATACGCACGTATATCACATATACAAAGTAATGGCAATGTTCCCACCCCCAATAGTTCAAATGGTTCTTCCAATTAAAAGTTGTGAATATCATCATGTGGACACCACCAGGTGGTGATGAGGCTTCTGTCCGTTGACCTTGGCATATTTTGATAAAGGGTTGCAGCTGCGCATAGCATAGGAGAAAGCAAGGAATAGAAACCTAAGCAAGAATATATCCACCCCCCAGTTTATACAATTCAGTTTGTAACGCCTCCAGCTCACTTCCCATAACTATCCCCCCTCCTCCCCCCGTTACTTATGACAGCCGAAAGATGCAAAGCAAAGGGAGAAAAATCTTGAAGGCTGACATGATGATTGGTTGGAAGTCACCCAACTGGCTTTCATGCCTAAGATAGGACTAGAACTCACTTTCTCCTGATGATTGGTTGGAAGTCACCCAACTAGCTTTCATGCCTAAGATAGGACCAGAACTCACAATCTCCTGGTAATTGGCCCAATGTCACCCAGCAGGCTTTCTTAGTTAAACAAGAACTAGAACTCACCATATCCTGGTTTCTAGCCCAGTACCTTAACTACTAGACCAAATTGGCTCACAATTGGGAATCCCATTGGAGAATGGGGGGTGGGTGGGGGAGAAGCACTTCAGATTACTCAAAGAAACCCTATCTTAATTAATGTGCTATAAAGGAGCAGAAGAAATTTGTGTTTACATTATTCACAATTCAGTATTTATCCTAAAATCAAAGAAACCATAATGGAATCGGCATCATTGTTGTTGCCTTGAAGTGACCAAGTTGCCTGGAGCTCCATAAGAAGGGACATCAGGTGGAAACTTCAAAAGAGACAGCAGTCTGGAGGAGGAAGAGGAGGAAGAGGAGGACAGGGAGAACAGGTAAGAAAGAGATGGAGGAGGAGGAGAGTAGTAATAGCACTTAGACTTATATGTCATTCCACAGTGTTTTTCAGCAACCTCTGAGTGGCTTCCAGAATCAGCCTGTTGCCCCCAATAATCTGGGCCCTCAATTTACCGACCTTGGTAAGATGGAAGGCTGGGTCAAACTTGAACTGGTTAGGATCAAACTCCTGGCAGATGGGGAGAATTAGCCTGCAATGCTGCATTCTAATCACTAAGACACCAGGGCTCATAGAAGGAGAGGAAAAGGAGAGGAGAAGATTAAGGAGATAAAGAAGAAAGAGACAGAAGAGAGGAGGAGGAGGAGGAGATAAAGAAGGAGAAGCAGATAGAAAAAGAAGGAGACAGGAGACAGAAGGAGGAGGAGGAGGACAAGGAGAAGGTTAAGAAGATGGAGAAGGAGAGAGAAGGAGAAGATTAAGGAGATAAAGAAGAAGGAGACAGAAGAGAGGAGGAGGAGGAGGAGATAAAGAAAGAGAAGCAGAAAGAAAAAGAAGGAGACAGGAGACAGAAGGAGGAGGAGGACAAGGAGAAGGTTAAGAAGATGGAGAAGGAGAGAAGGAGAACATTAAGGAGATAAAGAAGAAGGAGACAGAAGAGAGGAGGAGGAGGAGGAGATAAAGAAGGAGAAGAAGAAAGAAAAAGAAGGAGACAGGAGACAGAAGGAGGAGGAGGACAAGGAGAAGGTTAAGAAGATGGAGAAGGAGAGGAGAAGGAGAAGATTAAGGAATAAAGAAGAAAGAGACAGAAGAGAGGAGGAGATAAAGAAGGAGAAGCAGATAGAAAAAGAAGGAGACAGGAGAGGAGGAGGAGGACAAGGAGAAGGTTAAGAAGATGGAGAAGGAGAGAGAGAAGGAGAAGAAAGGAGAGAAGAAGAAGTTTAAGGAGACAGAGGAGCAGGAGACAGAAGGAGAAGCACAAGGAGTTAGAAAAGAAGAAGGGAACAGGGAAGTAGAAGGAGGAGGAGGAAAAGCAGAAGGAGTTAGAGAAGGAGATGGAGACAGAAAAGGAGAAGGAGACAGATGGTGAAAGAGAAGGAGGAGGAAAAAATACACGCACACAGGGGCCCTTTAGCCATATTTCCATCTCATGTGAGTGGGATTTTCCTTTCATTCCCCCGCCCTTACGTAACAGGGAGAGCTATGCTTGCTCCAATCACCATTAATTCAAGAAGAGGAAGCATTAGGGACGTCCCCTTTTTGCAAGACATTTTATAGCCGAGGCCAAGAACAAGCAAAATCCATTATCAAGTTACAGGAAATTCCTCCAGGACTGTCCTCACTTCTGTGCCTTCTTCTGGAGGATGACTGCGACCCATGCTTGCAAACTCACCCACATACACACACCAACATTCCTTGGTTCCTTTGCCAAAGAGAGGGGCTGATGGATAGAAACCCCCACCCCACATCCTGGGTTACTACCCACCCATGGCAATGTTGCCAACGGTAAGAGAAACAGAAAAAAAAAAAAAGCCAAATTAACGGTCAAATTGCTTTTCCCATCCCTCTTTCAAACTTCCTTTGTGCAAGAAGAAAACAAATATTTTGAACTTCACTTCTCAAGAGTGTCTCTTTGTTTTGTTTTTCTCCACACACACACACACACACACAAGCACACAAAAATCCACAAGGAAACCCCATGTGGAAAAGCAAATTTAAGCAAATGTGTCTACATGCATTTCCTTTCAAATCTGAAGGACGTTTCCAGTCGTGCAAGGCTTGTAGCTCTAAAATAAATGTGTATTTTTGTTCAAATCAGGTGGAATATCTGGGGAAGGAGCAAGTCGGTTCCAACCAGTGATGGGATTCAAATTTTTTTTACTACTGGTTCTGTGGGCATGGCTTGGTGGGTGTGGCAGGGAAGGATACTGTAAAATCTCTAGTCAGAGGTGGTATTTGCCGGTTCTCTGAACTACTCAAAATTTCTGCTACCGGTTCTCCAGAACTGGTCAGAACCTGCTTCTGGGAAGGATACTATAAAATTCCTATTCCTCCCAATTCTAGGGAAGGTTACTGCAAAATCCCATTCCCTCCTTACCCCACTAACCTGCTTTCCAGCTCCATTCTCCTGTGCAGGGCAACAAAAGAAGACCCAGCCGATCAACTGGGACACAATGGGAGGCAGAGAATAGATGGGATTGGCAGGGCCAGTCAGAGGTGGTATTTGCTGGTTCTCTGAACTACTCAAAATTTCTGCCACCGGTTCTCCAGAACTGGTCAGAACCTGTTGAATACCACCTCTGGTTCCAATTGTTTGAGGAGGTGCATATCAACAAAGTTTGCTACTTATGGCAGGAGATACGATCACCTCACAAATCCACAAAGCGGCCATTGTCATTGTTAATTTTTATTGATTTTAAATCCTGAAATAGAATTGTTAAATTGTCTTGCAATGAATTGTTCATGATGATCACTGTTATTGTCATTGTTCAGTTGCTAAGTCATCTCTGGCTCATTGGACCATAATACAGGTAAGTCCTCGATTCATAATTACAAGGTATAGCTGACCCTGAGCTTTGCCTCCTTTTACGAACTTTCTTGCCACCATTGTTGAATCGCTTGCAGTTAAATTGGTCACAGAGGTCTTAAGTGAATCTGACTTCCTTGTTGACTTTGCTTCTCAGGATGTCACAAAAGGGGATCATGTCAGAGAGACCCCAGGACACTGCAACCATCATAAATGTGAGTCAGTTGCCAAGCATCTCCACCTGACCATGTGGAGGCTGCAATGGACATTAAGTGTGACAAATGGTCAGAAGTCACTTTTTTCAATGCCATTGTAACTTTGAATGGTCACTAAATGAACAGTTGTAAGTAGAAGACTACCTTTTGTTCTCCACTATCTTGCAGAGTTTGCCCAGACAGAGGGAGGCAGAGACAAAGAAAGAAAAAGAGAAAAAGAGAGAGAAAGAGCGAGAAAGAGGAAGAAAGAAAAAGAGAGAGAGAGACAAAGAGAAGAGGAAGAGGAAGAGAAAGAAAGAGAAAAGAGAGACAGAGACACACAAGAGACAAAAAGAGAAAGGAAAGAGAAGAGACACAAAGAGAGAACAAGAGAGAAAGAAAAAGAGAAAAGGAGAGAGAAAGAGGAAGAAAGAGAAAGAGGAAGAAAGAGAGACAAAGAGATATACAGAGAAAGAGAGAGAAAGAGAGAAAGAAAGAGAAAAGGGGAAAAGGGAAGAAAAAGAGAGAGAGAAAGAAAGAGAGAGAAAGTGGAAGAGAAAAAGAGAGAAACAGGGAGAAAGAGTGACAGAGATACAGAGACAGAAAAAGAATGAGATAGAAAGAAATAGAGAGAGAAAGAAAAAGAGAAAGAAAGAAATAGATAGAGAAAGAAAGAAAAAGAAAGAGGAAGAGGAAGAAAGAAAAAGAGAGATATACAGAGAAAGAGAAAGAAAGAGAAAGAAGAGAGAGAGATCTAAGTGCTAGAGCCCACTGTAACTACATAGCCAAAAAGACATTAAGAGTTGTTAACCTAATCCTACGTAGCTTTTTCTCTGGTAATATCACACTACTAACTAGAGCATACAAAACATTTGCTAGGCCAAGACTTGAATACAGCTCATCAGTCTGGAACCCACATTATGTATCTGGTGTTAGCACAGTTGAGAAAGTCCAGAAATATTTCATAAGAAGAGTTCTCCACTCCTCTACTCGTTGTAGAATACCTTATGCCACCAGACTTGAAATTCTAGACCTAGAAAACCTAGAACTACGCCGCCTTTGGTCTGATCTAAGTATGGTATATAAAATCATACATTGCAATGTCCTACCTGTCAATGAATACTTCAGCTTCAACCATAACAACACAAGAGTACACAATAGATACAAACTCAAGATAAACCGCACCAAACTTGATTGCAGGAAATACGACTTCAGCAATAGAGTGGTCAATGTCTGGAATACTCTACCTGACTCTGTGGTTTCTTCCCCAAACCCCAAAAACTTTAACCTTAGACTGTCTACTATTGACCTCACCCCTTTCCTAAGAGGTTTGTAGGGGGCGTGCATAAGCGCACCAAGGTGCCTACCGTCTCTGTTCTATTGTTTCTTTTATTTTTCTTATATGTACCCATTTCATGTATTCATAACTATGTATATACGTATACCTATTATCTTGTAAGGGATTGACAAATCAAATAAATAAATAAAATAAATAAAATAGATAGGGAGAGGGAGGGAGGGAGGGAGGGAGGGAGGGAGGTTAGCTAAATGGAACTACCAAGCTGGCTGTTGTAGAAGGGGAGAATTTATCTTGTCTGCTCAATACGTGTATTTTTAACTTTAAAAACTGCCTGGCCAAAATTAGGAACAATTGATTTTACACTTAGCCTTTGCAAACAGAAGGAGGAAAGGGGGGAAGTAGTTGTGGGTCATGGACTTTTACCAACATGCTTTGGGTTAATGACTGCTGAGAAAGCAACTTGGAAGCTCTAGAGGGGAATGAATAAATTGCTCTCGTCTTTTACATATCCGCGACCCCTCCTGCCTCCCGTTTGGACTTGGATCCTCTCCAGCTCTTCTGCCAGACAATAAAAGCACTGACCTCATCGGGGGAACTGTCCAGGCAGGCACTCGGCATGGACATCTGTCCTCGGAGGGCATCAGAAACAAGGAGAATTTAGATATTCAACATGGAGAAAATGGAGAAGAAGATCTGTGGTCCTTTCTCCCCATGCTCATCATCATACATCTCAGAGGACAACTAGACAGGTCTTTCCTACACTGATCAGGCAAGGGTGGGATTTGCCGGCTCACCGAACTGACCATAAAACAACCATAAAGTTAGCTACGGGTTTGCCTGAACCAGTAGCAGCCCATCTATCTATCTGTCTGTCTGTCTGTCTGTCTGTCTGTCTATCTGTCTGTCTATCTATCTATCTATCTATCTATCTATCTATCTATCTATCTATCTATCTATCTATCATCTATCTATCTTCCCATCCATCCATCCATCCATCCATCCATCCATCCTGTCTGTCTGTCTGTCTGTCCGTCCGTCCATCCATCCATCCATCCATCCATCCATCCATCCATCCATCCATCCTGTCTGTCTGTCTGTCTGTCCATCCATCCAGCCAGCCAGCCAGCCAGCCAGCCATCCAGCCATCATCTGTCTGTCTGTCTGTCTGCCTGTCTGCCTGCCTGTCTGTCTAGCTATCTAGCTATGAAGCTAGATAGCTATCTAGCTAGCTATTGTCTGCCTTTCCATCTACTCTCTCTCTCTCTCTCTCTCTCTCTCTCTCTCTCTCTCTCTCTCTCTCTCTCTCTCTCTCTCTCTCCACCTACCTACCTACCTACCTACCTACCTACCTACCTATCCATCCATCCATCCATCCATCCATCCATCCATCCATCCATTCATCTGGTTCTTGGTGCTCTCTGAGCTTGATTGTTTTCTGGCCAATGTTTCATTACCCAACGAGGTAACACCATCAGTCCACCAGCTTGGGTAATGAAATATCTTCCAGAAAAAATACCCAGCTCAGAGAGCACCAAGGACCCCACTACCCCAGTCTCCTGCCTGAAATACAGTCTACCTGGTTATGTTATGGTACAGAGTTTCACATAAACCTCTTGCACCTTGGCTGACAATGGATAATCCAGCCACTGAGCCGTTTTGCAAAAGAAATTTAAAAAACATTAAAATTAAAAAAAATGATGGCCTTTACTCTTGTCTCTACTCTTTTGCAGACTCAAGGATCTTAAAAAAATAATCAGGAAGGTATAAGATAGTCCTTGACTTAGTTCACTTAGTGACCATTTGAATTTACACAGGCACTGTAAAATGTGACTTATGACCGTTTTTCACAGTTATAACCTTTGCAGCATTGCTATGGTCATGTGATCAAAATTCACATAATGAAAATTCACATAAATATCAAAATTCACAAATATGAAATCACGTGATCATGTGATTAAAATTCACATAAATATG
The DNA here is from genome assembly GCF_049901735.1 of Notechis scutatus. Taxonomy (NCBI): domain Eukaryota; kingdom Metazoa; phylum Chordata; class Lepidosauria; order Squamata; family Elapidae; genus Notechis; species Notechis scutatus. The sequence continues at coordinate 264,426,887 of NC_142010.1, read as the reverse complement.
AAAATTCACATATGAAAATTCATCTAAATATGAAAATTCATCTAAATATGAAAATTCACATAAATAAAAAATCATATCATCATGTGATCGAAATTCACATAAATATGAAAATTCAACAAAATATGAAAATTCACAAATATAAAAATCACGTGATCACGTGAGCAAAATTCACATAATGGAAATTCACATAAATATGAAAATTCATCTAAATATGAAAATTCACATAAATATGAAAATCCATCTAAATATGAAAATTCACATAAATATGAAAATTCACAAATATAAAATCATGTGATATGTGATTAAAATTCACATAAATATGAAAATTCGCATAATATGAAAAGTCATCTAAATATGAAAATTCACATAAATATAAAATCACATAATTATGTGATCAAAATTCATCTAAATATGAAAATTCACATAAATATAAAATCACATAATTATGTGATCAAAATTCATCTAAATGTGAAAATTCACATAAATATGAAAATTCACATAAATATGAAAATTCACAAATATAAAATCATGTGACCATGTGATTAAAATTCACATAAATATGAAAATTTGCATAATATGAAAAGTCATCTAAATATTAAAATTTGCATAAATATAACATCACAATCGTAAGTCGAGGATTTTTATAATCAGTTTTCTCTGGTAACATCGGTTGGACCAGGAGGGCGGGGCAAAGTCAGCCGAATAAATCACCTGTTGGTTAAATATGTCGAAAAAGCATTTTAGAGGAGGATCTCCCCTTGCTCCAACAAGTATAAATCAGAAGCAGATCAGGATAGCTGGAAGCCTGGAGGTCTTCTAGGCCTGTTGCTGTGTCCCAGGGTCCTATAAGTGGTCCCCACCTTTTTGTCAGACCAGTTTCACCCAAAACACTTTTTCAACCGGGGGGGGGGAAAGAGTCAGTGGTGGGCGCGGGTTTTATCTGCTGGTGATCCACTTAACAACCAGGGCAGGAAAGTCATACTAAATGGCCGGATTGAAGCCTCGCCCTCGGCCTTGCCTTCATCAGCCCCACCCTCAGGTGTCTCCCCCTTCCTCGCTCCCTCGGTGTGTCCCTCTCGCCCTCCTCGGGTCTCCTCTTCCTCTCTCGTGCTCCTCGCCCTCCACAATTACAGAAACTGCTAAAAAGCCTGAGGATTTTTCTAATCGGGCAGCTCTTCCCGCCCGTTCCTATCCGTGCCCATGGGTTAATCATCCCGTTCTGCCTGTTGCTGTCAGAGGCTGGACAAGTGACGGTCACCCGCCCGCCGCGGTTCAATCAATCTCGTCTGCCTGCCTCCTGCTGCCTTTGGTAATATGTCGAAAAAGCAATTTTAGAGGAGGGGATCTCTCCCCCCTCTGCTCCAACAGAAGTATAAATCAGAAGCAGAATCGGGATAGACGCTGAGCTGGAAGCGGACAGCTTTGGTTGCTTCCTCCCTCCTTCTCTCCTTTGGTCCTTATCCTATCCCAGCGTTCACGAAGGAGAGGCGCCTTTTTTTTCTTGCGTAGTGAGGGTCCACCGGACCGGTGCGGGGGCGGTGGGCCCTGCTATATACCACTTTGGACAAGTGACTGTCCAGTTGTTGGATCTCTCCTCCTCTTCCTTGTATGATCTGATTTTGAGCATGAATCTTTGAGTAAGGATGTGTAGAAGCCTCGTTGGAGAATTAGGCTGCCCTTAAAAATTGCACTGCCGCAGAATATAAATATTTATATATGGAACTGTCATAAATCTGTCAGCTTGGCTAACGTATGAGTTGCCAAGGTAACTTTGGGGAGATTTAAAAAATAATAATAAAAAATCAAACATTGAACAGCTCATAAGCCGGAGTTGTAGACTAGCTGGATTAAAAGAGAGGTGGGGGGAGGCAGAGAGGGAGACCAAAAGAGAAAGAAAGAGAAAAAGAAAGAGAGAGATACAGAGAGGGAGAGATAGAAAAAGAGAAAACGAAAGAGAAAAATAGAAAGAAAGAGGAAGAAAGAGAAAGGCCAACTTGACCAACTGACCACATAAGACCTTAATAGAATAACAGAGTTGGAAGGGACCTTCTAGGTCATCTAGTCCAACCCCTGCACCTACAAAAGCAGAAGAGACCTGAAACAAGACACTTAAATTGAAGTTCTACTGATGATGATACCTAGTTTGGTGATGAAACATCCAGCAACTAAACAATTCCATCATTTCATGCCTTCAACCTGGACTGGACAGGTGGGAGATACGTTCTCCAGGGCAACGAAGGTGTTAACACGAATCCAGTCAACAGATTTGGTTGCTTCCTGGTTTGGAGATCAGGGAGCCTTCTTCCATCTTTCTCTCCCAGGAGGCAGAGAAAGTCCCCATTAATATTGGCAGCGAGTTATTTCCTGGGTTCCCTTTGAGTCTAACATTAAGTGTGGCATGTCCATCTTTACATCTGTCACTTGCTGAATGTAATGGATGGGGAAAGCATGGCCAGAGTTGCAATGCAAAGGCAATCAAGCTCCTGAAAGCCAGACAAAGGAAGGTGATTTCCCTCTGCGTCCTCAGACATCAAAGAATTGGGATCCTAAAGATCAAAGGGGATATGGAGGACATATCTTCTTACCTTGGACAATCTAATTTAATCTCAAAAGCAAAATTGGGAATCAGGGCCTGGGAAGTATTTGGAAATGGGAACGGAATTCCAACGTGGTAGGTTAGACTGGAAATCTAAAAATAATCATTTCAAGAAGGAAATGAGAAATTTGTTAGCTAGGGTGGTTAAGGCATCAGACTAGATAGGAAAAAAAATATGTCAGTTCAAGTCCCAATTTAGCCATTCAAGCTGGCTGGATGACTTTGAGCCAATCACCAGGAAAAGTGAGTTCTAATCCTGCATTAGGCAGAAAAGCCCCTGGATATCTTTGGGCCAATGACCAGGAAAAGTTATTTGTAGTTCCAGCTTAGGCACACAAGGCACACTTTGAGCCAATCACAGGGAGATGGTGAGTTCTGGTCCCTCTTTAGGCATGAAAATCAGCTGGGTGACTTTGGCCCAATCACCAGGAGAGGTGAGTTCTAGTCCCACCTCAGGCATGAAAGTGAGCTAAAAACAAATCACAAATCACATCTATATCTCTCTCATGTGGATTCTACACACAGCTATTCCGTATGCTCACTATTTCCCTCTTAAAATGGTTGAAAATGTTCCAGGATTAATTTAGAATCAGTTTTCCAACAAATAATTCTTTCTCTGTTCTTTGAAGAGCTCAAGATTACACCACCTTTTGACCAAGATGACTTGGGTGGGGTGTTGGATTAGAACACCTGCAAGGTCCTTCCCAACCCTATTATGTTCCAGCTATGACTGATCTCAGATAGTTAATGTTAATCATGTTGATCAGAACAGATGTGGAAGGGACCTTGGAGGTCTTCTAGTCCAACCCATGGTTCAAGTAGGAAACCCTATACCATTTCAGACAAGCAGCTGTCCAGTCTCTTCTTCCAAGACCTCCAGTGATGGAGCACCCACAACTTCTCATGGCAAGCTGTTCCACTGATTAATTGTTCTAACAGTCAGGAAATTTCTCCTTAATTCCAGATTGCTTCTCTCCTTGATTAGTTTCCAACCATTGCTTCCTCTCCTGCCTTCGGGTTCTTTGGAAAATAAGTTGACCCCTCTCTTCTTTGTGGCAGCCCCCCAAATACTGGAAGACTGCTATCATGTCACCCTCAGTCGTTCTTTTCTCCAGACTGGCCATACCCAATTCCTGCAACCGTTCTTCATATGATTGTGCTCAAGAGCATTGCACGGTTATATTTGCCAAGACAGTTGCGCATAGTAACTGAGATGGACAGCTGGTCATATCCACTTCCTGTTACAGAAACAGGGATTAGAGTTGAAAGTCGACATGATCACAAGAGGGACATCTTCCCGAACTACAAAAACAGCCCGGTGTGTTTTGAGACTGCTTTGCTATTCTCTTTAAAATTAAAAAGTTCTGGATTCCGATCAACAGCTGCATTCCATGCCAGATGGGACAATAAAATTGGAGGATAAACAGCAGAATGACCTTGTGTAAGACTATTCTTTATTCTGTTAAATGCATTATTCTATAGACTGTTAAATGCATTATTCTTTAGTCTGTTAAATGCATTATTCTTTAATGTGTTAAATGCATTATTCTGTAGTCTGTTGAATGCCTTATTCTGTAGTCTGTTAAATTTGTTATTCTTTAGTCTGTCAAATGCATTATTCTTTATTTTGTCCAAAGCATTATTATTTAACTGGTTAAATGTCTTATTCTTTAGTCTGTTAAATGTATTATTCTTTATATTCTGTAGTCTATCAAATTCCTTATTCTTTATCCTGTTAAATGTCTTATTCTTTAGTCTGTTAAATGCATTATTCTTTAGTCTGTTAAACCCATTATTCTTTATTATATTGTGCATTATTCTTTAGCCTGTTAAATGCATTATTCTTTAGTCTGTTAAATGCATTATTCTTTAGTCTGTTAAATGCACTGTGTGCATTTGCAAGGCCAGGCTAAGCCACCAGCTGAAATGCAGGGGTAAAAATTAGAAAATCTTGTGATAAGAGAGAAAATAGATTTTTTTTTATCTTGTTCAAAGGGTGCTTAAAATAAATACAGGCAGTCCTTGACTTATAAACATACATTTAGTGACCATTCAAAGTCTTGGCACTAAAAAAAAGTGACTTATGACCATTTTTCAGACTTAAGACCATTGCAGCATCCCCATGGTCCATTGATCAACATTCAGATACTTGGTAAATGATTCATATTTATGACAGTTAAAGTGTCCCAGGGTCGGGTGATTACCTTCAAACAAGTAAAGTCAGTGGGGAAGCCAGATTCACTTAACAATCATTAAAAACCGAAATGATTCACTTAGCAACTATGGCAAGGAAGGTGGTAAAATGGGCAAACCACACTGAACAACAGGGGTGGGATTCTACAGGTTCAGACCAGTTCGATAGAACCGGTTGTTACAATTCTGCGCAGCTCAGAGAACCGGCAAATCGGACCACTGGGGGGTCCCTCCCCACTCACTCCACCCAGGAGGCTTCCCTGAGGCCCAGTCAGGGGTGGTATTTATTTTATTTTATTTGGTTTGTCAATTGCTTACAAGATAATAGGTATAAGTAAAAACATAGTTATGAATACATGGATACATGTAAGAAAAATAAAAGTAAAAATAAAGGAGGTTGGTGGAGGGAGAAGTGGCCTGAGAGTAGAGCTGAATCTTCCTTAGGATTGAAGCTTGTATTTTCCAGACTCAGGCAGCAGATTGCAGAAAGGTAGATCTCTGAGTGAAGCTGTGATTCTGTGAGCAGCTCAATCTGCCTGACTGCTTTGCCTGATTTTAGGTAAAAGTTGCTCTTTTTTTAAAATAAAAAATTCAATCTTTACATATATATTTACAATATTTACAGACAAGCCACGCCCAGCCAGTCACATGACCACCAAGCCACACCCACAATTTAGGCCATGCCCACAGGACCGGTTGTTGAGAAATTTGAATCCCACCCTTGCTGAACAAACGGCTCACTTAGCAACATAACTTTGGGGATCAACTCTGGTTGTAAGTTGAGGACTAACTGTTTAAAAGGAAAAGCAGTGGTTTTCCTTTCGGGTTTGATGGATAAAGAGTTTGAAAGAAAATTTGTAAATTTATATTTATGTTCTAACATAGAGAGAAGAATCTATCTAGTTTTGTCTCAAAAGTTTTGGTTTTAGGTTTTGAGATCTAGTGTGACTGTGGTGTTAGAAATGGCTTGAAATATTTAGAAAGGAAAAGCAAAATTGAAGCAGGAATTTTTGTGTATGTATCCTATTGCACTGAAAACAGAAATCACTACTCTTTCTTTCTTTCTTTCTTTCTTTCTTTCTTTCTTTCTTTCTTCCTTCCTTCCTTCCTTCCTTCCTTCCTTCCTTCCTTCCTTCCTTCCTTCCTTTCCTTCCTTCCTTCCTTCCTTCCTTCCTTTCTTTCTTTTCTTCCTTCCTTCTCTTTCTTTCTTTCTTTCTTTCTTTCTTTCTTTCTTTCTTTCTTTCTTTCTTTCTTTCTTTCTTTCTTTCTTTCTTTCTTTCTTTCCTTCCTTCTTTCTTTCTTTCTTTCTTTCTTTCTTTCTTTCTTTCTTTCTTTCTTTCTTTCTTTCTTTCTTTCTTTCTTTCTTTCTTTCTTTCTTCTTTTTCCTTTCTCTTTCTAACTTTCTACCTTTCTATCTTCTTTAATTTGCTTAATTTTTATTTCTATTTCTATTTTAACATAGAATAAAATTTAATAAAATATTAAAGAGAGAGAGAGACTGAGAGAGAAAGAAAAAAAGAATTTTCTGAATGTCTTAAGACATTGTTGATCGAGATACTAGTCCTTAAGACGAACTGAGACATGACACTCGCTTTAATTTCCTGGATCATTTAGAATCAATCAGATTGCAGATTTTTGTTAAGGAATGGGGACTTTCGGGGTAAATTGATAGTGTGGGTTACATTTTGATGTTTTTTAAAATGGATGCTGGAGGAATTTTACCACTAAAAATTCAAATCTGAAACCGATAATTATTTCTCAGACTAACGTTTAAGTAGAATTTAATTATCCATGAGCGTTTCCACTCTCTTAAACTTCTAATGCATTTTCTTTTCCTGGTTAACACAAGTATCAAAACCCATTTAGAAATGCATCTTCTGGCCTAAAACAGACTTTTTTTTTTTTGCGTATTTAAATGTAATTTCAAAGCAGAAATGGGATGGAAGGAGTTTATGGATGAACATGTCTGGAAGAGACAGTAATTTGAAATACACCAATTCAACCATTTCAACCAAAATAATCAAGTCCATGAGATATATTTCTAATATAGTGCTTTATAAGTAGCTGGGTTTTTTAAAAGCTTTTAAAAAGACCCAAAAGCCAATATATATCACAGCCCAAATGTTCATGGCATGCCCCTATTGGAATCTGATTCCGAGGGGGAGGTGAGGGGGAGGTCGAACAGCTGACAGGGAGTGGGAGTGTGGCTCTGGTGGCTGTGGAAGAAACTGGGGAAGGGCACAGGCCGGCTGGACATTCAGAGGAAGACCCAGGTCCACTTCTTCTTCATCCTAGGGCACGCAAGGAGGAACGGAGAAGGGAGCAACATGGGTTACGGGGGAGAAAAGGGCCCTGATTCCCTTCATTAGCTGCAGCTGAGAAAAAAGGATTTAAAAAGGGTTTGCGCACAGCACCTTGCTGGAAACAAAGTTTGAATTATATTTGTTTGTCAAGTCTTATCTGGGTTCTGGCGTCCTTCCAACTGTATGTGTTTCGTTATCTTTTGAAGTCTGCAATTCCTTATCCTGCCCTATCTCGTTAATTGCTGCAGCATGGTTTGTGTTGGTTGTTATTTATAATCTATATATACTTTGGGTTCGGACTGAATTTCTTCCCTTTAAAAACTGTCCTTGGGAGAGTTTTTTCTCCAGCTGATGATACCTGGACATTGAGGGTGAAGTTGGAGATATTAAAGGGACTTTACCTACTTTTGTGACTTTGTTGCTTTTGTGCCACGCCCCGTTGGGTCATCACAGTTCAATACAGTCCCAATACAGTACATCAACTGGAGAATTCTGGAAACTGAAGTCCACATATCTTAAACTTCCTAACGCTGAGAAACACACTGTAAGGGAAGCCTAATAATTCCTTAAGACAACTTACATTACCGGGAGTCCTTGACTTGTGACAGTTCATTTAGTGACCATTCAAAGTTACAGAAAAGTGAGATATGACCATTTTTTCACTTATGACTGTTGCAAAAACCCCAGAGTGAAGTGATCACCATTCAGACACTTGGCAACTGAACTTGCAGTGTCCCACGGTCACACGATTCTCATTTTGCAACCTTCTGGCAAGCAAGGTTCACGGGGAAGCCAGATTCATCTTAATGACTATGTAACTAACTGTCATGCCCCTGTTGGAGACTGACTCTGAGGGAGAGGAGGAACAGCCGACAGGGAGTGGAAGTGTGGCTCCGGAGGTTGTGGAGGAGGCTGGGGAAGGGCAGAGGCTGGCTGCGCAGTCAGAGGAAGACCCAGCCCATCCCCTCTTCATCCAAGGACATGCAGGGAGAAATGGAGAAGGGAATAACGTGGCTTATGGGAGAGGAAGCGGCCATGATCCCCCTCATTGGCTGCAGCTGGGGGAATAGTATATAGGCGGGGCATTTAAAACACAGCATTGGTAGAAGCAAAGCGTGATTTATTTCTGGCTGAGGTTTATCTTGGTTGGCATTCTTCCAATGGATTGTGCCTTGTTATCTTCTTGAAGTTTGTAATTAATTATCCTGGTCTGTCATGGAAATTCCTTCAGTGCGGTTTGTTTTGGTTTTTTTTTTATTTCTCCATTATCTGTTCTCAGAGTTTGGACTGTAATTCTTTCTTTTGGAGACTATTTTGGAAAGAGTTTAATCTCCAGCTGAGAACAATTGAACAGTGGGGTGAAATTGGAGGCATTAAAGGAAATTTATTTACGTTTGGGAATTTGTTACATGTGTGCTGCTTCCCGGGTCATCACACTAACGTAACAACTGCAGTGGTTCAGCTAACAGCTGTGGCAAGGAAGGGTCATAAAATGGGCAAAATTCATTTAACAACTGTCGCACTTACCAACAGAAGTTGTGGCCATAAGACAACAGTAGTGGGATTCAAAGTTTTTTTACTATGAGACCATGCACAGCTTTCAAAATACATCAAGTTCAAGCACCAGAGCCATGTTGGTGAACCTATGGCACACATGCCAGAAGTGGCACGCATAACCATTTTTCCCGGCATGCAAGAGGTTGCCCGGAAGAGCTCCACTGTGCATGCACACGTGCGCCGCCACCCAACAGCTGATTGTTGGGTATCTGGAGCACATGCGCAGGGGGTGGGGGGGGTGCATGGGAGATGCACACGCATGCACAGAGTGCACAGCATGCAGAGTGCACAGCATGCATGTGCATGTGCAGAGATGCATGGCACGCAAGAGGGTCATGCATGCATGCAGAGAGATGCATGACATGCGAGGGGGGATCATGTGCACATGCACAGAGATGCACAGCACACAAGGGGATCGCACATGAATGCGCAGACATGCAGTCTTGGAGGGTCATGCCCTGTCGCAAGATGCACGGGCATGTGGGGCAGGGGGGTGCATGCACAGGGGGTATGGGGAGGCCAGCACGCATTCCCTTCTGGGTGCTAGCATGAGAGCGTGCGCAAGCAAGCAAGCGCGCAATTATCGGCACGGGAGCTGAAAAAGGTTAGCCACCACTGCACTAGAGTTTACCTTCTAGGGCGTCTCTTTGCCCGGTCCCACCTTGCGCGCCTGGTACCGGCTCGGGCCGGCCCGGTCGGCATTAGCTGCCCGCCTCTTTTTGATGAAAAAGTGCTCCGTGACCTCACCAGGCTTTTTCAAAAGGCGGCGGCTTTGTTGGTAGAATGGCTTCCCGGAAAAGCACAGGCCCTTTGATGAAAAGCTCGGTGGCTTTCTGCGGGGAAGCTCATCAAAAAGTGGCGGCGCCCTAACTCAGCGGCCGGTGGGACTCTCCACGGGGGCACGTAGCGGACGTGGTTGGGACCCCGTTCTAGGGCATCCCTGGTAAGTAAAACAGCTGAGGTGCGGGAATCCTCTGTACTGCGCAAATGAGCTGAGCTGAAAAACGATGCCATATTGGACAGGATACGGCGGCAGCTGATTCTCTGAGATACCAGTTCGCTAGAACCGGTCCGAACCGACAGCATCCCATTAATGTAAGAGGAGGACTACTTGTAGTTAGCTGAACATTTCTCTTTCTCTCTGGTGGGTGTATTTTTTTTTAAAAGGATCTGACTGAAGCAGAGTGTCAGGATTCCAGCAGTTACCCCAATTAAATCACGAGTCTCGAGCCAAACTTCCAAAACTTCAAAAGGATTTATTGGGAGTTAACATGCCGGCACTGCCTGGGTGCAGCCGACTCTGAGACACATAATTCATGGTCACCCTTGACCCTGGTTTTCCCCCCAACCCCCTGGGTGTATCATAATTCATATTCTCCAATGGGACACATCCATAGCCAAGAATCATCAATCATGCTCTCCAGTTAGATATTTGCGTGGCAGAAACTTCAGTCATCTAGTTACTTTCTTTGAAAAAACTATTTATGGAATGCACTTTCGATTTCCAAGCTGCCGCACTGCTCATTCAAACCCTTTCCCCCCCTCCCTTTCTGTTGGCAACTCTAGAAAGACCATAGAAATATTTTATGAGTTGACACAGAGATCGTTCTGAGCCTCACTCATACTATTTTATTTTAAGGCCAGGTGGGCAGACTTTGCTCCAACTAAAGTTTTCAAACCCTGGAAATTATGCCATTCATCCGAATAAGTGAACCTAAGGAAGCTGCTAAGTAACCTTCACTCTGTGGATCCTTGATGACCTCTGAACTTGAATTTTTTCTTGGAAATGTTTCATTACCCAACTAGAGAACATCATCAATGCTAGAAGATTTAAGGTTAGAGTGGGCCAAACCCCACTTCCTTCCAGCACTGATGGTGTTCCATAGTTGAGTAATGAAATGTCTGGAAGAAAACAACCAAGCTCAGGGATGACTAAGGACCCTATAGTCCTCCTTTTCCTTCTTTCGTTTAGTTTACTTTATTGTCATTGCGCCTCACACAACGAAATTAAATGCCATCTTCAATGTACATTATAACTATAAAAATAAAACACAAGCGCACATCCTTCACATACTATACAACTGAATTGAAAACCTGATACTGCATTAATATTGCACTACATAGTAGAATTCAATAGAGCAACTGCCCTGGGATAGAAGCTCTTTTTCAGCCTATTTGTCCTTGTTTTTATTATCCTGTACCGTGTTGCCAGATGGTAATAGTTCAAAAAAAAAAGGGTGCCCAGGATGAAATGGATCTTTGAGAATGTATTGAACTTTCTTAAGACAGCAGGAGCTATAAAGCTCTTCCAAAAAGGGGAGAGGGCAACCCATGATCTTCTGGGCAATGACATTCACCCTCTGGAGTGCTTTCCTATCTGCCCCTGTGCAATTGGCAAACCATACAGAGGTGCAGTAAGTTAAGATACTCTCTATGGTGCAGCGGTAGAAGGTCACCAGCAGTTTTTCATCCAGTTGTTGTTTTCTGAGAAGTCTCAGGTAGTATAATCTCTGCTGGGCCCTTTTGACCAGGGCTGCAATGTGAGCACCCCAGGTCAGGTCCTCTTTTAGGGTAACACCCAGAAACTTAAAACTGGCCACTTGCTCCACTCGGTCTCCCTTGATAAGCAAGGGCTGGATGTCTGTCTGTTCCTTCTATAGTCCACTATAAGCTCCTTGGTCTTATTGGTGTTGAGGACCAAGTTATTGACTCCACACCACAAAAGCAACCTGTCCACCTCATCTTGATAAGCAGAATCACTCCCCCCCACCTTGAGATGAGACCCACCACTGTTGCACCAGTGTTCTCTTTCTCCTTTACCTTTTCCTTCACCTTGACTGTCTCTTTCTCCTTCTCCTCTCTCTCCCATCCTTCTCCTTCTCCCATTCTTCTTCTTCCTTTAACCTTTCCCATTCCACATTCCCTTTCCCCCATCTTTCTTCTTTATTTCCTTGTCCTTCTCTTCTTCCCCTCCTTCCCTTTCCTCTTCTTCTCCTTCTCCTCTCTCTCTCCTCCTTCTCCTTTTCCTTCCTTTAACCCTCCCCTTCTTCTCCTCTCTCTCCCATCTTTCTCATTTTTCTCTCTTCCTTGTCCTTATCTCCCCCTCCCCCTCCTCCCCATTCCCTCTTTCTTCCCTTTCTCCTTCAGGTCCTTGTCCTTATCTTCCTCTTCTCCTTCTCCTTCTTCTTTCCCTCCTCTCTGCATGACTTCTAACCCTGATGATATTGCCTAGTACGGCCATGCAAACGTCTGCAAGAAAGCCCCTGCGAGTTCAGGAAGCCGCAAGCGCACGTCAGCCCTGAACTGCAACACATTCTCTACTATTGCAATCTTCATTTTCTATTTTACGACCGTCAGATCACAGCCAAATTTAGGGACAAAAATGATAAATATTTTTAGCCTTGCGTTCCTCTCCTCCCCCCAACTGATGTGAAGAACAGCCACCCATTTCACCCTTTGTCTCTCGATTGTCAAATTAATGAGAAACTATGGAGCAAGTGCACCATTTTTACATCCCTCTGAGTGCTGTTTCAGGTCTCGTTCTTCTGCAGAGAACATTTGCTATATTTGGCAAAATCTGGCCGACGTCGCTTCTCAATTATCTCGAGAAAGCACCAGCCTGAAGATTTTATATATATATATATATTTCCAAAGGAGTTTGTTTTGTCTCTGCTGTTTGCAAGGTGTTTCAAGCCAAGGTCACTCCCAAGCTTACTCCCAGCATCCAGGTCTGAAGTTGCAAAAATCTTGACTTCCTCTAAGCCGTTTAGTGTATTCAAGCTTTCCTTTATTTTATTTTTTTTCAATTTTTTAAAAAATCAGGATGTCACCGATCACTCTGGAAAGAGTGCAGAGAAGAGCAACCAGGATGATGAGGGGACTGGAGACTAAAACATATGAAGAACGGTTGCAGGAACTGGGCATGGCTAATCTAGTGAAGAGAAAGACCAGGGGAGACAGGATAGCAGTGTTTCAATATTTGAGGTGCAGCCCCAGAGAGGAGGGGTTCAAGCTATTTTCCAAGGCACCTGAAGGCCAGACAAGGAAGAATGGATGGAAACTGAACAAGGAGAGATTCAACCTGGAAATAAGGAGAAACTTTCTGACCGTGAGAACAAGCAATCAATGGAAGAGAAATTGCCTTCAGAAGTTGTGGGAGCATCATCACTGGAGGCTTTCAAGAGGAGAGTGGACTCCCATCTGTCAGAAATGAAGTAGGGTCTTCTGCTTGTGTCTAGATGACCTACAAGGTCCCTTCCAACTCTGTTAATCTGTTAATTATTTATCCAAAATAAAATAATTTTGTAAGTTATGTCTAACACAGCTTCTTCTTCCTATTTCCCCCCCCAAAGTAGGAAGAAGGGTTGGGTTGGGATGAGGTGGGTTGGGATGATAGAAAGAGAAACTGGTTCAAAATCACCCAGGCATTTCCATGTCTAAGGACTAGAACTCATCTCCTGATGATTGGCCCAAAGTCAACCAGCTTTTTTCATGCCTAAAGTGGGACTAGAACTCACCATCTCCTGGTGATTGACTCAGAGTCACCCAGCCAACTTTCAGGCCTAAGGCGGGATTAGAATTCACTGTCTCCTGATAATTGGCCCAAAGTCATCAAGCTGTTTTTCATGCCTAAGGCAAGACTAGAACTCCTAGTCCCCTGGTTTCTATCCCGATGCCTTAGCTACTAGGCAAAACCATCTTGGATGATTCCCTGATCATCTTGAAATACACAAAGAATGCTGCAGTATGTTCAGAGGCATCTTAGTCTAAATTCTTGCAGATGTTTCATGACCAAACTAGGTAACCTAGTGTATAGTACATAAAATTATCTGCTACAATGTCTACCAGTCAATGACTACTTCAGCTTCAACTGCAACAAAACAAGGGCACACAACAGATACATACTCAATGTAATCCGCCCCAAACTTGATTGCAGAAAGTATGACTTCAGCAACAGAGTGGTCAATGCCTGGAATGTACTACTTGACTCTGACATCCTCTAATGCCCACTCCTTTAACCTCAAACTATCCACTATTGACCTCACCCCATTCCTAAGATGTCTGCAAGGGGAGTGCATAAGCGTACCATCATGCCTCCCATCCCTGTCCTATTGTCCCCATTTAATCATACCTATTTTCTGTATTCTTACTCATGTTTATACTTATACCTATTATTTTGTAAGCAATTGACAAATCAAATCAAATCAAATAAATAAATAAATAAACCTCATCAGTGCTAGAAAGGAGTGGGGTTTGCTCTCTTTTTATATATTAAATTTCATGTATTCATAACTATGTATATACTTATACTTATTATCTTGTAAGCAATTGACAAATCAAATAAATAACTAAAAATAAATAAAAATAGGATAGGAACAGGAACAGGAACAAGAACAAGAATAGAATAGAATAGAATAGAATAGAATAGAATAGAATAGAATAGAATAGAATAGAATAGAATGGAATGGAATGGAATGGAATGGAATGGAATGGAATGGAATGGAATGGAATGGAATGGAATGGAATGGAATGGAATGGAATAGAATAGAATGGAATATAGAGTAGAATATAGAATAGAATAGAATAGAATAGAATAGAATAGAATAGAATATAGAATAGAATAGAATAGAATAGAATAGAATAGAATAGAATAGAATAGAATATAGAATAAAATAGTAGAATAGAATAGAATAGAGAATAGAATAATAGAATAGAATAGAGAATGGAATAGAAATAGGACAGAACAGAATATATAAATAAAATATTAATGGCTTCATTATATACTAGCAGCTCACCCAGTCAGTGGTGTATTTCCAGACCAAAAAAATACATATATCTGGAAATACACACATCAATGAAAAAGGATAAATCAACCATCTGTTTGACATTACTGGCCAAATGCTCCAGGTGGAATTTAATGCAGGGGCTGGATTTTTGTGATTTTACCTACGGAGCAGGAACAGAATTTTTTTTTAAGCTTATGTGGAGTGTCTTTATTGCTGGACCTACACAAAAAGAAAAGGAAGTGGCCAGAGGTGTGATAAAGGCTGATGTACAACATATCAACACTTGTCTATTGGATTTGTGTGCCATTACAAGCTGATGGCTGGAACTGGAAGAATGTGTGAATGGCTAATGAGAATAAGCATTGTCCTTGAACTGGACTTTTGGAAGTTCCCGATTATCCGAGCTTAGAAGAGATGGGTGGGACACGTCATCAGAATGGATGACCATCGTATACCTTGCCAGTTGCAGTCTGAGGAGAGACCTCAAGGTCAGCTGTGAAAGAAATCCTGTGACATTGTGACATCGGCCAAAGGAAGTAGAAGCTGCGGCTGCTGACATAACCTGAGCTCCACCAGCCTTAAGAACAGAAGAATGAAATAATAGATTTGGAAGGGATATTGGAGGTCATTCAGTCCAACCTGCTGCTCAAGCAGAAGACCCTATTCCATTCCAGACAGGTAGCTCTCCAGTCTCTTCTTAAAGGCCTCCTGTACTGTGTTTTGCTGGTTATTTGGTTCTCAATTCCATCAACAGACTCATTAACCTACAACCAGCCGCAGAATTCAAATCCACTGCACAGACAACCAGCGATGGCACCAACCCTCAACCAACCAATGCAATCCTCTCCCCAACCAGCACTTCACCTCCCAATGACCCTCACCTAACGGGATCTCCCCATCGCAAGGCCCACCACAAGATCCACACTTGACATGACCCACATCTGACCCATCACAAGACCCTCACCTGATGTCCTCTCCCCATCACAAGACTCTCACCTGACAGGACCTTCCCATCCATCACAAGACTCCACAAGACCTATCACAAGATGTGTTCTCCCCATCACAAGACCAGTGGTAGGTGTTAGGAATATAAGTCACCTAACAGGTATTTGGGTTAGAAATATATAAACCAGGATAAACGTTTTAGTACTATATCTTTAAGGGAATGCAAGAGCATGCAATTGGGTGTGGTTTCTCAAACAGCCATAAGATGGAGCAAGAAACCTGGGTTGTTTAGTCTTAGTCTCAGAAGAGAGTGTGTCTGAGTGAGTATCTCTGTTTCCTTCTGTTGGAAAGTATTACCGTTGCTCCATTTCTTCTAATTGACTGATATTACTGGATTTAATGTAAGTCTGTTACTGAACTGTTTTTGACACTGGACTTTGATATTTGGATTATCCCTGGATTGAAAACTGACTGATTTAACCTGTGAATGACTTTGGACTGCCTATTTTGGACTTTGCTTAATGTTTCTGGAAGTAAAACCTACATTTACTGTACAGTGTATCTGTGTGCTCTGTGTGTATTATTCAAACACTACTCTCTATACGTCTCCCTGTATGCGCTCATTCTCCTAACGGGGAATTACCTCAACAGTAGGATTCCATTTTTTTACTACTGGTTACAACTACTACTACTACTGGTGGGCTTCGTTTGGTGGGTGTGGCATGGATCCATGCATGGCATGGATTGGTGGGCATTGTTTGGTGGCCATGGCAGGGAAAGGATACTGCAAAATCCCCATTCCCTCCCCACCCTACCTAGCCTGCTTTCCAGCTCCGTTCTCCTGTGCAGGGCAACGAAAGAAGACCAAGCCGATCAGCTGGGACTCAGGAGGCAGAGAAGAGATGGGGCTGGCGGGGCCAGTCATTTTCTGGTTCTCCAAACTACTCAAAATTTCTGCTACCAGTTCTCCAGAACCAGTCAGAACCTGCTGAATACCACCTCTGCTACTGATCACACAAAGCCCTTATAAGAAGAAGAACACCAGCAATGACATCCTCTAACTTCTGCTGAAGTGGTTGCCTTGCCTGGTAATGAAACATTTGGAAACCATTCTACAAGCTCAGAGAACCAACCTTCACCTTCATTTGTTCTCACTGTTAGGAAATTCTTCCTTAGTTCTAGGTTGGATCTCTCTTTAATGATCTTCCACCTGTTCCTTCTTCTCCTGCCATCTGGTGCTTTGGAGTAGGGGTCTCCAACCTTGGCAACTTTAAGCCTGGAGGACTTCAACTCCCAGAATTCCACAGCTAGCAAAGTTGGCTGGGGAATTCTGGGAGTTGAAGTCCACCAGGCTTAAAGTTGCTAAGGTTGGAGACCCCTGCTTTGGAGAATAAGTCAATCCCCTCTTCTCTATGACAGCCTTTCAAGTCCTGGAAGACTGCTATCATATCACCCCTGGTCCTTTTAAGACAGACATCGCCAAAAACCGAGAGAGAAACGTGAGTGAAGTCCTAGAATCAAACCCACAGTTACTGCAACAATGGATTTGGTGCCGGATTGTCACCTGGACTGGGGCTGCAGCCGTCCCCCTTGATGTCCACATGGGGACTTCACAACAGAACGTCTTCTTTGAACCTGAAGGGTTGCCACATATTAGGGCTGAAGTCAGTACATGACTGATAGTAGAAGAGGATATTCAGGGTTGAAGTTTTGCTCTCTGAATTTGGTGGTTTGGATTGCACACATTTCATGACCCAACTATGTAACCTCATCAGTGTAGAAGAGAGTGAGATTCCTCCCTCCCTCTCTTCCTTCCTTCCCCCTCACTCTCTCCTTCATTTCTTCTTCCTTCCTTCCTTCCTTCATTTCCTTCTCTTTCCTTCCTTCCTTCCTTCCTTCCTTCCTTCCTTCCTTCCTTCCTTCCTTCCTTCCTTCCTTCCTTCCTTCCTTCCTTCCTACCTACCTTCCTTCCTTCCTTCCTTCCTTCCTTCCTTCCTTCCTTCCTTCCTTCCTTCCTTTCCTTTCCTTTCCTTTCCTTTCCTTTCCTTTCCTTTCCTTTCCTTTTTCTTCTTTCCTCCTCGCTCCTTTCCTCTCCCTCCCTGTTACTTTCACTTCTTTCTTCTTTCCTTTTCTCCTCCCTCCCTCCCTCCCTCTTCACCTCCCTGTTTCTTTCACTCATCCCTCCCTCCCTCCCTCCCTCATCCAAAAAGCCAGAATTTGAACAGACTTCCCAGGCACTTCATCCAAACCTTCTCTTCCCTCAAAACAATGTGATTGTGAGCAGCAAGCAGAGTGTCACATCCTTCTCAAATTCCAGCCCAGTCTTATTTCAACAAAACAACAACTCTCGTTACCTTCTCAAGATATTCTTGTCTGCATGGGGTTTCCTGCCTGAGCAGGGAGTTGGACAAGAAGACCTCCAAGGTCCCTTCTAACTCTGTGATTCTCTTAACTTTTCCTCGCATTGGAAAACTTGCCATAGCTCCTCCATCATGGCCGCACCATAAATTAAGTCAAGTGGCTACGGTGACTTCCGACTTCCATAGTCCAAATTCACTCCTCTTTCTCTCTAACCTGGGGGAGACAAGGCGACCCTGGAGATTGTCAGGGTGCCAGGAAATGCCACCTTTAATTGGTGCAAGAGAAACTTTATTACTCCTTAGCTAGTGCCCATGGTTGATTTCCTCCCCCCCCCCTTTCCCCATAACAAATTATCCTAATGATCTGACCCAAGACCAGATGTTAATTGCAATGGAAAGTAATCAATTTCCTTTACTGAGCATGGACTCATTTGCAAAGGAAGTCAGGGAGAAGATTTCCTCCGGTCTTAATGAGCCAGAAGTGTCGGAAGCCTTCTGGGGCTCTCGTGTCTCGTCCAACTTGACTGCAACACACCTGCTTGTCTTGATGAGATTTTTTTTTCAGGATTGATTGTCCTCCCACATCACTGATTTAAAGGTTTGGCGTGGCCCACTGGGATGCAAAAGAGTGGCTGTCCTTAGGTAGAGGAAATACTAGATTCCCTTCCTTCTTTCCCTCCCTCCTATCCCTTTTCCTTCCTTCCTTCCTTCCTCTCTCCCATCCTCCCCTCCCTCCATTCCACCTTCCTTCCTTTCCCTCCTCTCCCTCCATTCTACCTTCCTTCATTCTTTCCTCCCTCCCTCTCTCCCTCCATTCCCTCCCTCCCTCCCTCCCTCCCTCCCTCCCTCCCTCCACCATTTACTTTCCTTTCCTCCTTCCTTTCCTCCTTCCTTTCCTTCTTTTTTTGTACCTCCCTGTCTCCTTCATTGGGATTTGGGAGGAGGAGGAGGAGGAGGAGGAGGAGGAGGAGGAGGAGGAGGAGGAGGAGGAGGAGGAGGAGGAGGAGGAGGAGGAGGAGGAGGAGGAGGACAACTGTGGCATCCTTGGTGCTCTCTGAGCTTCATTGTTTTCTTGTAGATGTTTCATTACCCAACTAGGTAACATCATCAGTGTTAGAAGGGAGGGGGTTGTGGAGAGAAGGAGGACTGTGGGATCCTTGGTGCTGTCTGGGCATCATTGTTTTCTTGCAGATATTTTATTACCAAACTAGATAACACCATCAGTACTAGAAGGGAAGGGCGAGTCACTAGTATATAAAAAGAGCAGCTCCCACTGCCTTTGCACCAGCATTCCAACTGTGGAAATGCACAAGAAGATAGAGCAGCAAACTCATAAGAACAACTCTGATATTACTAGGGCCCAAGAGATTCATTCAGCTCAGAAAAGTTATTTTGCAAAATTTGGAGGAGAAAAATTGTTTGTTTGTTTGTTTTTGGCCTAACCATTAAATATCCCTTGTGTGTGATGACACTTCATCATCCAGCTACACGACTGATAAAATTAGAAGAAGAAGAAGAAATGTTATCCTGCAAAAATTGATCAAGCAAGATTTCAGTAACAAAACTGGGGGGAGGTTGGACGTTAAAAGCGATGGACCAACACAAAGGAAACTTAAATGAAAATGCTGTCTGAAGAACAGAACTTTCAGTGTTCACACAGGTTTATTAAACAGCTTACTAGATCAATGCACCCATGTTCAATATTCATTCAATGCTTTAAACATCAGCTAACCAATCATCAAAGGATTTGCAAAAAATATATCGAACCAAACAAAGCTGTCCAAGAGTCAAACTAGAATAATATCGTTGGAAGGGACATAAGAGGTCTTCTAGTCTAACCCTATATCATTTAAATAAATGGCTGTCCAGTCTCTTTTTGAAAGCCTCCAATAACCAGGATTTCTGAAGGCAAGCTATTCCATTGGTTGATTGCTCTCACCATTAGGAAATTTCTCCTTAGTGCTTCTCTCCTTGATTAGTTTCCATTCATTGCTTCTTGTCTTGCCTTTTGGGGTTTTGGAAAACAGATTGACCCCCTCTTCATTGTGGTAGCCTCTCAAATATTGGAAGACTGCTATCATGTCACCTCTGGTCTTTCTTTTCATTAGACTAGACATACCCAATTCCTGTAACTGCTCTTCATGTTTTAGCCTCCAGCCCCTAATCATTCTTGTTGCTGTTCTCTGTACTCTTTCCAGAGTCTCAGTATCTTTTTTTATATTGTGGTGACCAGAACTGGATGTTGCATTACAGGTATGGTCTTACTAAGGCCTTGTAAAGAGGTAATAGAACTTTACAGTACTAGCAGTACTAGAATTAATCTGTAAGATATTCACAATATTAAATATGTAAATGCCAGTTATGAATGGCTTGGGGCAGCCATCAGATTCCTCAAGGAAGAAGATTGAACAGGAGTTTTCTTAGATGAGAGACAAACTCAAGATTCAAGAAGTAGAGAAATGAAAATGAGCCACCGATGGAAACTAAGCAATCAGAAAGTTCTAGAGAACTTTAATGATAAAAGATAAGGAAGAAACAGACTATTTTTTTTTAACATGGGATATGTTTTATCAACGGTTAGATAAAAGAAGTAGAAATTAGAGGATGAAAGATTACTGATCTGTATAAATAAATGATGTAAGAATTTTATTATATATAAACATCATCATCATCATCATTATTACCGTTTCTCTGAAAATACAACCTACCCTGAAAGTAAGTCCTAGCTTGATTTTTACATATGTGCTGAATATAAGCCCTACCCACAAAGTAAGTCCTAATTAAGATCCGTCCCATTCCAATTAAGCTAGGGTAGGGATGGGGGGGAGGTTAAGCTACCCTACTACTTACCTTTGGACAGTTGTAACCAAGTCTTGCACCCCCAACACCTCCCTTGCATATCTTCTGCAGCTGGCAAGGCTGGCAAGGCTTTCCTCTGTAGTTGATAACAAAGCTCTGGATCGATCCAGAGCTCTGTTATTGGCTGCAGAGGCCTAATATGAAAAGCCTTTAAAAAGAATATATTTAGGACTGATCAAAATGATATACTTTTTTTGCCAGAAGGAGAAAGGGACAGCCGGAACAGGGGAATAGGACACAGGAAATCAGAAAATAAGAGCAAAGAGAGAAAAACTCAATATCAGAAACAGGATGGATGGCATCATCTACTTGAGGGTCTGCCTTCACACATGACTGATGCAATCTTGCCTAGATCATAATGCGATCTTCATCAGTGAATTCCTACAGGAATGCAGCTCAGAAGAGAAACAGGGACAATTTAATTCAGCACCTTGGACAGCTCTCAAGGAAAGAGATGTTACCCTAATCCTTGACTTGCCAGTACATCCACAACTTGAACCCAAAATTTTTGTTGCTAAGAGAGACATTTGTTCAGTGAGTTTTGCCCCCTTTTACAATCTTTCTTGCCCCAGTTGTTATGTGAATCACTATGGTTATGAAGTTACCAACATGGTTATTAAGTGAATCTGGCTTCCCCATTGCCTTTGCTTGTTGGCAAGATTGCAAAAGGGGATCATGACTAATTCCTAGTATGATTTGATTGCTTATTGTACATTATGACTATCATTACGTGTTACACCTTATGATTCTTGACTCTTGATGAATGTAACTTTTATTTTAAGTATACTGAGAGTATTTGCACCAAGACAAATTCCTTGTGTGTCCAACCACATTTGGCGAATAAAGACTTACAATACAATCATGCAACCCCAGGACACTGCAACCATCATAAATATGAGCCCATGGTCAAGTATCTGGATTTTGATCATGTAACCATGGGAATGCGGCAATGGTTGTAAGTGTGAAAACGGTCATAAGTCACTTATTTTCAGTGCCATTGTAACATCAAATGGTCACTAAATGAACTGTTGCAAGTCAAGGAATACCTGTAGTTGGTTGTTCAGCTTCTCCCTGTGTCTCTGAATGACCTTACAAGTCCACAATGTTGTGATATTGATGGAGTTCTCCCCTAAAATGTCAACCTGTTTCTCTTTCTAGCATGGTATACCAGATCCAAGATAAAACATGAAGATAGGTGATGATAAAAGAACACAATCAAATGTCTTGGGGCAATGCAATTACTCTCAGACGGGGCATAAAAATAACTGTGAAATAAATATGGAAATCAGGCAGAAAATATAATCAAAGGAATTTGTCTAACGGAGGACAATGTTAATATGTAAAATAAAATTCCTGTACAAAAAAAAAAAAAAATTAGCTGGCAACGCACCCAGAACAAGTCACCAATTCGATTCAGAGTTCCCTTCTGCAAAAGTTATTTCATCAAGTGAATAATTTACTATATAATGATTGATTGCGTGAAAACAGTAGAAACATCTTAATAGAATGTTCTTTAGCAAACTTGATCATTGCACTTTACATTATTGTATTTGCATCCAACTTTTCCGCCATTCTACAGTGCAGTCTAGAAGTATCTAAAAAAAAAAAATTCCACGACAACACAGCCCATACCTTAATTTTAGTGTGTAAAGGGTATTCTTCATGTCTTAAAACAGTTACAAACCTCATATTCATAGATAAAAGATCTCAAGTTATATTTCTATGGAGATTCTCAATCATCCAGGTCATGGTTATCCCATAGCTGCCACTTCCAGAAGACAGCTGGACTTTCTTGTTTGTTTGTTTTTCCTTTGAAAACGTTTCGCTTCTCATCCAAGAAGCTTCTTCAGCTCTAGCTTCAGTTCAGTTAGAATTGATGAAGCTTCTTACATGGGAAGCAAAACGTTTTCAAAGG
This sequence comes from Notechis scutatus, assembly GCF_049901735.1. NCBI lineage: Eukaryota > Metazoa > Chordata > Lepidosauria > Squamata > Elapidae > Notechis > Notechis scutatus. The sequence continues at coordinate 264,404,373 of NC_142010.1, read as the reverse complement.
GGAAAAAAAACCGTAACAAAATCCAGATGCTTTTTGGAGAAAGCACCTTTGGGATCTGAAGTTACCACTTTGAAGTTTCCACTCCCAAGGAATCTAGAAAGCCAGGGGTGAAGATAGGGGCTGGCAGGCTCCAAAGCATTTCTAGTTAGATTTTGGCAAGAGCTCTGCCAGAAATTCTGGATTACTGTTGTGGTCCAGGATGGGACGTGGTACAAAGCTGTCAGCTGCAAATAATCAGGAACATATAGCAATAGCAGTTAGATTTATATACCGCTTCACAGTGCTTTGCTGCCCTCTTTAAGTGGTTTACAGAGTCAACCTCTTTCCACCAACAATCTGGATCCTCATTTTATAGACCTCGGAAGGACAGAAGGATGAGCCAAAGTTGAGCCTGGTGAGAATTGATCTGCTGGCAGTCGACAGAATTAGCCTGCAATATTGCATTCTAATCACTGCACCACCATGGCTCTATATTTATCTATCTGTCTGTCTGTTTGTCCATCTGTCCATAGCAATAGCACTAAGACTTATAATACTGCTTCAACAGTGCTTTGCAGAACACTCTAAGTGGTTTACAGAGTCAGCCTCTTGCCCCCAACAATCTGGGCCCTCAATTTACTGACTTTGGAAAGAGGGAAGGCTGAGTCAACTTTGAGCCGGTCAGAATCGAACTGCTGGCAGAGTTAGCTTGCAATACTGCTTTCTAACCACTGTTCATCCACAGCTCTATGCCTGCCTGCCTGCCTGCCTGCCTGCCTGCCTGCCTGCCTGCCTGCCTGCCTGCCTGCCTATCTATCTATCTATCTATCTATCTATCTATCTATCTATCTATCTATCTATCTATCTATCTATCTATCCATCCATCCATCCATCCATCCATCCATCCATCTATCTCAATAGCAATAGCAATTAGAGTTATACCACTTCACAGTGCTTTACAGCCCATTCTAAATGGTTTACAGTATCAGCCTCTTGCCCTCCCCCCAACAATCTGTGTCAGAGCATAGTCATGAACTGGAACAGAGCATGGTAACAAGGTCAGCCACTGAATAGGCATAGCAACTAAGTCAGTCAATGAGAACTGTTTGGAAACTGAAACTAGAAGTAGTCTAGGCGTGGCGCTGTATTAAGCTCTGAAGCTATGTTGAGCTCTGAGTCTGTCTGTTGAAAGTGAAACTGCTTCTCTCCTCTGCTTGCTTGCTGAATTAAAGTGAAACTGATGTCTGTTTCTGAGCTGAAGCTGTCAGAAGGTCACAAAACAGGATCACATGACCCCCGGGACACGGCAACAGTCATAAACCTGAAACAGTTGCTATGTGTCTGAATTTTGATCATGTGTCCATGGGGACGATGCAATGGTGATAAAAGGGTGGAAAACAGTAATTGTGATGATCCAGGGTGTCAAAACAAACACAATCCCAGAAAACAGGTGAAGACCCTTTTATTCCTTCACTTTGCTTCCAAGCTCCGAATATTCTTGACGGAAGACAAAAAACTCCCACACAAACAGTTACAAGAAGAAGGGAAAAAGCAACATAAACCAGGCAAGATAAGGGCTGGAGGATGTCCACAGATAACACACCCTGGGAAAGTTCCAAACTCAGAAAGGAACAATAAACTAAAGATATTTCCATGCTTTGCTTCCAGCGCTTGCCTATACGCATGTCCATCCTATTATCCAGTTGTCACAGCTGCAGCCCATGAAGAGGATCAAGGCCCTCCCCTCCTGAGTAGACCATGTCTCTCCCTTACCCTCTCTTCCCTGAGTGCCCTAGGATGGAGAGGGGAAGGGCCTGGGTCCTCCTCTGACTGCCCAGCTAGCCCCTGCCCTTCCCCAGCCTCCTCCACAACCTCCGGAGCCACATTTCCACTCCCTGACCGCTGTTCCTCCTCTTCCTCAGAGTCAGTCTCCACCAGGGGCATGACAGTAATAAGTCACTTTTTTCAGTGCCATTGTAAATTTGACTGGTCACTAAATGAACTGTTGTAAGTCGAAGACTACTTGTACACACTGTTTGAGACCTGGATGGTTGTCTAGTCTGACCAACTTGGATGACACGATATTGATATAATATTGGCCCAGACTACCAATAACAGAGAAATCAATTGTCCAAAACAAAGCAAAGCAAAATAGAATTTCCTGCGAATGGTCACCTCCAAAATAGCAGATTATTCAGAGTGTTCAACCATTGTGGTTGAGAATTATGCAAAAATTTTTGCAAGCTTGGGTGAGTCATGATTGTACATTTTTTTTTAAGAGAAAGATCGTAAGAAGCATCTTTTAAGAAACTGGCAAAAGATCTCACTAGTCTAGTTTATTATTCATCAGCTGCCAACCAGATCTTTCTCGAAAACCCACAAGCGAAGTATGAAGACATTAGCCTGTTTGTACTCAGCAGTTAGCATTAAGATAAACTATCCGAGCAAATGGATAATTAAATATAATTATCGTGATTAATAATTATTTGTGTTTCCTTTCCTCCGGGCTGTTTTTCACCCAGTTCCTTAGATGTTTTACTCCATCTAATCTTTTCACTGTGTCTAGATTTTAGGAGCAAAGGGATACCTAACTCAGAAACCACCACAAGATTATTGCAATCACATGTCGTCACTGTAGTACACAAGACAATCAAAGTCTTCCAAAACACTGCAAGTACAAAGAATATATATATATATATATATATTGTTCAACATCATCAATGTTACTCCGAGAAGCACAAAGCCGAAGACACAAGCCTGAAGATGATGAATGAGACTTCATCGAAACGTTGCCTAGATACTTCCAATCTTACGCGGGAGAAAACCCGAATAACCAAAGATCTATATATATATATATATATATATATATATATATATATATATATATATATATATATATATATATATGTGTTGTATGTATGTATGTATGTATGTATGTATGTATGTATGTATGTGCATTCAGCTTTGTTGGGTATTTTCCCACGTCATAGTAGTTGTGCTTTTAAAGTTGTAGCGACGTTTCGGCAGAATCTCATCTGCCATCATCAGGCTTCTGCCGAAACATCGCTACAACTTTAAAAGCACAACTACTATGACGTGGGAAAATACCCGAACAAAGCTGAATGCCATACATGTAAGTACCCGTGAAAACTTAAGAATATATATATATGCAAAAAAGCACTCACGCATCATCACAAAATCTCCAGCACTGTAAAGCCTACAAACTTGAAATTTGGCACATATGCTCCTCTTGGCTTCTAAGTGCTCACTAAGAAAGGATTTTTCCAAATGAGCATCATTTCCTGTTATATTATTATTAACACGCTCTGATGCTAAGGAGTTCTACTCCCCCTCCCCACCTGAAAAGAAATCTGTTCCAAATGCAAAACACAAGCAGAGGAGAGGAGTTTCAGTTTTAGTTTCACAGCAGCAAGCAGCTTTAGGACAGAACAGCTAAGCCACGCCCAGGCTCCTTGCTGTCTCCTTCTTGCTCACACAGCAAGTACTGTTTCAGTTTCCAAACAGTCCTCAACTCTCTCACACACTGATGCTAGCCAGATGAATACTGATGGATGCTGGTAGGCAGAGGCAGAATTTTGTTCCTTTATTTTCTTCCCCAAAAACAAAGGCCAACCACATAGTTTTGTAGCGAAGCATGGGTATCGAGCTATTACAGAATAATAGAAGGGACCTTGGAGCTCTTCTAGTCCAACCCCCAGTTTAAGCGGAGACCCAATGCCAGTGGCGGCAAAACTTTTTTGGCTCCCGTGCTGATAATTGTGCACTGCCAGCACCCAGAAGGCAATGCGTACTGGGCCTGCCCACCCCCCTGCGCATGCACGCACAATCCCCCTGCGGCACACTACATGTCTGCGCATGTGTGCGCAATCCTCTTGCCGGATGCCGCATGTCTGCACCTGCAGTGCGATTCCCCCGTCGCGCGCCATGCGTCTGTGCAATCATCCCCGCCGTGTGCATCATGTCTTTGTGCCTGCACGCGCAATTCTCCTGCTGCATGCCATGCATCTGTGCATGCACGCATGATCCCCCAGGTTGTGCTGTGCATCTCTTCAATCAGCAAGAGAAAAACATTAATGACATTGGAGATCCTCAGTCATCCAGGTCATGGTTGTCCCAAAGCTACTTTTCAAAAATTTTGTTGTGGTTTGCTGGCAGCCGGTGCAGACGGCAGCAGAATCGGACAGTGGGGAAGAACGGGCACCAGTCCAGGAGTCTGGATAGGACTCAGACGAGGGTCCTGCATCTGATGCAGAGATGGGGCCAGGACCATCTGGGAGTGGGGTGCTGACTCCGGAGCCTTCAGAGTCTGGCAGCAGCAAGGAAGAGGAACAAGGGGAGCCTGTTCCCAGTATGTGTGTGCGCAGAGCTGCTGGAAGGTGAGAACAGCTGAAACGAAAGAGGTGACTCGGGAGTAAAACTGGGAGGTGATTGCCCCTCCCATAAAGGATAAAGGACAGGCAAAGATGATGAAACCTTTGCAGGAAGCAAAGTCGTTCATACAGTTCGGATTAAACCTTGAAGTTCTTTATACTTTGGCTGTTTCTTTTTTTTTTTCTAGTTCATTTGACACTTCTGTTTTTGGCAGCACTTCAGAGGAAAGAAAGGTGGGTGCTTATCTCGAGGGACGAGGGGGTTTGAGATTCATAACTGGCTGGGAATGAAAATAATTCCCAGCATTGCAATAAAACAAGACCTGTTTTTAAAATAAGCGTGTGCGTAATTAGGGTGTCGAAGCCTTGGTCAGAACAAATTTGTTGGACTTTGTGTTTTTTTTCTTTGAAGACGTTTTGCTTCTCATCCAAGAAGCTTCTTCAGTTCTGACTGAATGGCGGAGAACGGGATTCCATTCCGACTTACAACAATGCTGAAAAAAAAAGTGACTTATGACTGTTTTTCACACTTACAACCGTTGCAGCATCCCCAATGGTCACATGACCAAAATTCGGACCCTTGGCAATTGATCCATACTTATGACTGTTGCAATATCATGTGATGGGTCATGTGATCCCCTTTTGCGACCTTCTGAAAAATCCAAGTCAAGGGGGGAAGCCAGATTCACTTAACAACCGTTGCTCCTAAGTTAACATCCATGGTGATTCGCTTAGCAACTGTGGCAAGGAAGGTCGGACTATGGAGCAGAATTCACTTAACAAATCTTTTGCTTAGCTCCCTTGTGTTAGTCAGCCGAGGACCACCTGTATCCCTCATCTACTCTCCTTCATTGCCACGATTTTATTTTTAAATTTCACTGAAAGGTAGGAGATTAATTCCTAAATTCTCATTCTCTCTCTGTCTCTGTCTCTGTCTCTCTCTCCCTCCCTCTCTCAATAGCACAGATTTATATATCACTTCACAGCCCTCTCAAAACTGTTTACAGCCTCCCCCCCCCCCAACAATCTGGGTCCTCATTTTACTGACTTGAGAAGGACAGAAGGCTGAGTCAACCTTGAGCCTGGTGAGATTCGAACTGCCGAATTGCAGGCATCCAGCAGTCAGCAGAAGTAGCCTGTAGTACTGCACTCTGACCAATGCGCCACCACCTCTCTCTCTCTCTCTCTATCTATCTATCTATCTATCTATCTATCTATCTATCTATCTATCTATCTATCCATCCATCCATCTATCCATCTATCTAACCCTAACCCTAACCCTAACCCTAACCCTAACCCTAACCCTAACCCTAACCCTAACCCTAACCTAACCTAACCTAACCCTATCTATCTAACTATCTATCTATCCAACCTATCTAACCTATCTATCCTACCCCCTAACCCTAATCTATCTATCTATCTATCTAACCCTAACCTATCTATCTATCCTATCTATCTATCTATCTATCTATCTATCTATCTGTCTGTCTGTCTGTCTGTCTGTCTGTCTGTCTGTCTGTCATCTATCATCTACCTATCTCTCTCTCTCCCCTGTCTAACCACACACACACACACCACACCTATACACCACAGCAGCTATATTCAAACTTGATAAATTTGTTAGCACCGTTCCATTTCTGCTCTCCGGCTGCCTTTAAAAACTCGACACCTCTCCAATCACAAAGTCAAATTATAAGGGCATCATGAATGCAGTTAAAAAAAAAATGGAAAGAGTAGACAGTAGCTTACACTGGAATAAATAAAGTAACTGGCTAGGATGATGAGGCTTTTAGCCAGGGAAGCTTACAATGAAATGTAGGAGTGGTGAAGAAAGTAAATCTGCTCGTGCCCTACTTTCTCCTTCGTTTAAATGGAATAAAAGCCAAGAGACATGATGTCATGGAATTATCCTCCCAATTAAGCATCGCCTCTCAGTCGCTGTCTGTCTCCCTCTCCATGTAAGCTGACTTGCATTCTCAGCCTGGTAGATGGACACAACCTCTCAAAAATCGCCTGGACAGCTCTGTTTTGTTGGGTCTACAGGAGGAATGGAGGCAGTGACTGAAAACAGATTCTAATTAATGATCGTGGTTAATTGGATGCTGGCCCGAGCATTTTAAGATCCTTCAGTTTACTTGGAAGAAGTTTTTGTTCCGGATAAATTCCAGAGGACTGCAAATCATAATGGAGCAGTGATTTCTCCAACCTTCTTTCTCAATAGCCCCATCCTAGGATGTGCCTGCAGACTAACAGAGTTGAAAAAGGACCCTTGGAGGTCTTCTAGTCCAACCCCCTGCTCAAGCAGGAGACCCTATACCATTTCAGACAAGTGGCTGTCCAATCTCTTCTTAAAAACTTCCAGGATCTATTCCACTCAGCCAGTGGGATCCTGTCTGTTCCACTACCGGTTCACTGATCACGTGTGCATGTGGGTGCGTATCTAACATGTGCACACAGCTTTCCACACACCAGCTGAGGCCTGTACTTTTCTCTTCCTTCTCCTCTCAGCTGATCTATAAAGCCTTAGTAAGACCACACCTAGAGTCCTGCATCCAGTTTTGTTCACCACATTACAAAAAAGATGTTGAGACTCTAGAAAAAGTACAGAGAAGAGCAACCAGGATGATGAGGGGACTGGAGGCTAAAACATACGATGAATGGTTGCAGGAACTGGGCTTGGCTAGTCTAGGGAAGAGAAGGACCAGGGGAGACGTGATAGCAGTCTTTCAATATTTGAGGGGCTGCCCCAGAGAGGAGGAAGGGGTCAAGCTATTCTCCAAGGCACCCTTGAAGGCCAGACAAGGAATAATGGATGGAAACTGAACAAGGAGAGATTTAACCTGGAAATAAGGAGAAACTTTCTGGCAGTGAGAACAATCAATGGAACAAAAGTTGTCCTTAGAATTTGTGGGAGCGCCATCACTTAAGACTTTCAAGAAGAGATTGGACTGCCATTTGTCAGAAATGGTGTAGGGTCTCCCACTTGGGCAGGGGGTTGGACTAGATGACCTACAAGGTCCCTTCCAACTCTGATTATCTGTTATCTGGAGGCTTTTTTTTTTACTACCAGTTCAGCCGAACCGGGTCAAATCGGTAGCATGCCACCACTTATTCCACTGATGAACTGTTCTCACTGTCAGGAATTTTCTGCTTAGTTCTAGGTTGGTTCTCTCCTTGATTAGTTTCCATCCATTGTTTCTTGTCCTGCCTTCAGCATGTAGGCTTAGAACATAGAATAACTTTATTGTCACTTTGAATGTACACTAATTGGCATACATTAAAATTAAATTTTGTTGCATGCAGCTCTCAAAGAGTTACTACCTCCAATATACACTACACAAACACAACAAAATAAATAAATACAAAGTTATGCACATACCCACATATATTACAGGACACAGAGAAACAACATAGTGTAGTTCGGATGTATACATGTACATGACAAGAAAAACTAATCTTGCTAGTTTACCAGGTGGATGGCATAGAGAACAAAAGCCGTTACAGTATTGGGTAGTCCTGCTTAGATATTTTGAAACCTCCTCCCAGAGGGGAGCAACAGATACAAACTGTAAAGTGGGTGTGTAGGGTCCCCAACAATGCTTCGAGCTCTAAGCACATAGCACTTATAAGCAGTATCCTGAGTAACGGGAAGCAAGCTTCCTATAATCTTCTCCGCTGTCCTCACCACTCTCTGTAGGGGCTTTCTATCTGAGGCACTGAGGCCACCAAACCAAACAGGGATACAGAAGTAGAAAGAGGTGCTCTCCTCATCCGATGCAGGAAATGTAGAAGCTGGTTTGCACGCTTTGCTAAAGGTGACATGTGGAAAGACAAGCTCAGATTGTTAATTATCTGCACCCCCCAGATATTTAATACTCCAATTGCTTTGGAGACTAGGCTGACCCCCTTTCCTTTGGTACAGCCCCCCAAATATTGGAACACCGTTATTATGTCACCCACAGTCTAGATGTTCAGATCAGTGGAACAGTTTGCCTTCAGAAGTTGTGGATGCTCCATCACTGGAAGGTTTTAAGAAGAGACTGGACAGCCACACTTGTCTGAAATGGTATATAGGATCTCCTGCTTGATCAGGGGGTTGGACTAGAAGACCTCCAAGGTCCCTTCCAGCTCTATTTCTGATTCTGAAGATTCCCCTTCCTTTCCAGACCCCAGCTTGCCTCTCTAAGTATTTGTTTTCTTTAAAGACGGAGCGGTGAATTTTTTTTCTCTCTCTCCCTGGCTTGGCATTATTTTGTGCAGGTGTGCATTTTGCAAGCACCAAATCAGCACTCTGCCAAAGTGTTCCTGTTAACATTTATCACCCCTTCCCCTTAGTCATCAATGGCCACCAACCTCCCTTGGGGAATGCCATGCTAATTCAGTCAAAGATTTAGCACCAGTCCCTGGGGTTGGGTCTCTGGTTATAACAGCCACATAAAAAGAGAAAGAAAAGCGGCAGAGAGAAGTCAAAGCAAGTTAAACCTTATTGCTTTTGCTGTTTTTTTTTTTTAATGGATGTAGCCAAGGGCTTTATTTAATTGTTTGCATCCTTTCCTCGTGGATACAAAGATTCCCCAGCATTCACAACAACGAGGATATCCCAAAAATGCTTTTTTTTTTTCCAGGAGATAACTGGACTTTCTCATTTTATCTTTGAAGACATTTCACTTCTCATCCAAGAAGCTTCTTCAGCTCTGACTGGATGGCGAGGGAATGGAAGGATTTATATTCCTTGCAGCTGGTCATTTGCATCCTTTTTAGAGAGTCGTTGAGGCCACTTGGAGGTTTGTCTGTGTCCTCAGGGTTACCTGAGTGGTGCAAATGGGTGTGGAGCCTTCTTGGCTGCAGGATGTTTTTTCTGTCCCATGACCCTTCACTGTTGAAGATGGGCGCAGGCTGTTGGGGATGGGTCTGCGTTGCAACCTGCGCCCGTCTTCAGCAGTGACACTTGGCAACCGATTCATATTTATGACAGTTGCAGTGTCCTGTGCAATGTGATCCCCTTTTGCGACTTTCTGGAAAGCAAAGTTAACGGGACAGCTGGATTCACTTAACCATGGGACTAACTACAGAACTGCAGCCATCCGCTTAACAACTGGGCCAGGAAAGGTCATAAAATGAGACAAAATGCAACTAGCAAACATCTCAGTTAGCAACAGAAGTTTTGGTCTGTGGTTGTACATTGAAGACAACCTGTACAAATTTTATTTATTTGTTATATTTAAAATTATATGACACTATCCAGAACATAGAACAATTCAAATAAATAGTACAGAATAGAGGTGGAAGGGATCTTTGAGGTCTTCTAGTCCAGGGGTCGCCAACCTTTTGGACCTCAGGGACCACCAAACTCATAATTTTAGATCCCAGGGACCACTAACCGGTTCTGTGGGCATGGCCTATTTTGTGCATGTGGCTTGGTGGTCATGTGACTGGCTGGGCATGCCTTGTATGTAAATATTATAAATATTTATATAAATATTGATTTTTTTTTAAGAGCAACTTTTACCCAAAATCAGGCAAAGCAGGCAGGCAGATTGAGTTGCTCACAGAATCACAGATTCATTCAGAAATCTATCTATCTGCCATTGGCTAGCTCAGTCTGTCACATAAAATTTGCTTGCAAGCAAACTCACAAAATTAACTCACAACACACCATGCATGTAAATATTGATATTTTTTTTTATAAAAGAGCAACTTTTACCCAAAATCAGGCATAGCAGGCAGATTGAGTTGCACACAGAATCATTCAGTGATCTAGCTATCTGCCATCGGCTAGCTCAGTCTCTCAAATTTGCTTGCCGTGAGTCTGCACTGAATTTGCAGTCCTAAGGGAGGTTCGATTATACTGAGCCGAAGATCTAAAGACTAGCTAGAAAGCAAGAAATCCAACCATTTTCTGCTTCCTAGCTAATCTAAATCTCTCGGCACAGCAGAACAGATGATGGTCGGAAAAAGGAAAATTAGCAATTTAGCAGGCAAGTTTGCTGGGTAAGGAGTGAGTGGGCGGGGAGGGTTCCCACGGGCCATGTGGGCGGCACAGCCTTGTGTTCCTGGGCAGCCTGGATTAATTGCTTTGTGGGGGTGCTCTGGGGGTGAGATTTCTCTGCGACCCAACAAAATTTTCTCACAGCCCACCGGTTGGCGACCACTGTTCTAGTCCAACCCTTTTCAAATTGAGACAAGTGGCTGTCCAGTCTCTTCTTAAAAACCTCCAGTAATGGAGAACCCACAATTTCTGGGGGAAAGTCCTTCCACTGGTTAATTGTCCTCATGGTTAGGAAGTTTCTCCTTAATTCCAAGTTGCTTCTCTCCCTGATTGTTTTCTATCCATTGTTTCTTCTCTTGCCCTTTGGTGCTTTGGAGAATAAGTTGACCCTCTCTTCTTTGTGGCAGCCCCTCAAATACTGGAACCCTACCATCATGCCCCCACCCAGTCCTTCTATTCTCTAGATTACTCAAACTCAATTCCTGCAACCGTTCTTCATATATTTTAATCTCCAGGCCTTTCATTATCTTAGTTGCTCTTCTCTGCACTTTTTCCAAAGTCTCAACATCTTTGGAAAAAAAAATAGTGCAAGATTGGAAGATGTGGAGAGACACATAGAATCATCAAGATAACAGATAACAGATCATCAGAGTTGGAAGGGACCTTGAAGGTCATCCAATCCAACACCCTGCCCAAGTGGGAGACCCTACACCATTTGTGACAGATGGGAATCCAATCTCTTCTTGAAAGTGATGGCATTCCCACAACTTCCAATGGCAACTTCTGTTCCTTTGGTTGATTGTTCTCACTGCCAGAAAGTTTCTCCTTATTTCCAGGTTAAATCTCTCCTTGTTTAGTTTCTATCCATTCTTCCTTGTCTGGCCTACAGGTGCTTTAGAAAATAGATGGACCCCTTCCTCTTCTCTGGGACAGCCCCTCAAATATTGGAAGACTGGTCCTTCTCTCCACTAGACTAGCCAGGCCCAGTTCCTGCAACCGTTCATCATATGTTTTAGTCTCCAGTCCCCTAATCATCCTGGTTGCTCTTCTCTGCACTTTTTCTAGAGTTTCAACATCTTTTTTATAGTGTGGTGGCCAAAACTGGATGCAGTATTCCAGGTATGGCCTCACCAAGGCTTTATAGAGTGGTATTAGTACCTTACCTGATCTCGATTGTATCCCTCTGTTAATGTAACTTAGGATTGCATTAGCTTTTTTGGCTGCTGCTGCACACTGCTGGCTCCTATTTAGCTGGTTGTCCACTAAGACTCCAAGATCCCTCTCACAGTTCCTGCTATTGAGCCTGTTTTCACCCAGTCTATATGTGTCCTTTGGGTTTTTCTGGCCTGAGTGTAGGACTTTACTTTTCTCTACATTGAATTTCATTTTGTTGGATATGGCCCAGTGTTGGACATGACTGAATGGATGACATCATTATCATTGTGCAAACACACAAATACAACAAAAAACAAAAACCTCACACTCCTGCTGTTAGCTGTGCCAGGCTTCCAAGCTGCCCATCGCCTGACAAAACAACTTAAACTCACTAAAAGTAAAGTTGCTTTAAAAAAAAAAGCTTACCAACCTTTGAGCACAATTGAATAGCATTAGGAGGTAACAATGCTAACTAATCCATGCCTTCAAAAGGCATGACTAAGTCAAGGGTAATTCTTCTTTTTAGAAGAGCTATAAATAAACCCTTTTCTTGACTGGAAATTAATGGGGAGTCAAAGGCACCACAAAGCGAGGCTCGAACAAACAATCACAGTCGTGACACAACCCTATTGATCTCCCCAATTTATAGGTTTGACCCCACAAAGACGCAAGACTTGAGATGTATGGAGCCACTCAAGCGACGTCAAAACTTAAGGTCAAGGTTAACATTAAAGATAAAGGAGAAAGAAGATTCAGAATATTTTTTAACTTGGGATTTCTTTTACTAATGGTTCGATAATAAAGGTAGAAATTAGAAGTTGGAAGAATACCATTATATACAAGTAAAGAATGTTATGATATTACTTTTATTCATTAAACACGAAACTCAGTCAACCGAACATTTAAAAATATATCAGGAATACCAGTGACTGGTGCTAATGGTTGATACGGGTGGCTGCCAGCATCCTTGGTATTAACCAAGCATCTTCTTAAAATGTACGATGTTCTGAGTAGCACAGTTTTTTGCACTTCCCCTGGTCTTATTGCAGGAAGCTGCAATTTGTTGACGTATTTTACAAAAGTCTTGGACAAATGGACTCAGATAATACACTGTTGATTAAGCGCTCCTATATGTTAAAGAAAAATTTATAAATAAAAACTGGAAAAAAACTTAAGATCAAGAACAAACAAGATTTGGGAGAAAGTCTTCTTAAGATCCAAAAACCACAGTCTTAGATGTTCTCCATCTCTGAGAATCATTGCTTTAGAGTGTTGAACAAAAATTTTCTTCCATTTTAAGAAATGTAAGAGACTACAGATGTAAACAAATTCAACTGTATAAAATGTATTTTCCTGCACATTGTAGAGAGCTGGATTGATAGAAGAGAACATTTATCGCTCAGAGCTACAACGGTGGGATCCTTGGTGCTCTCTGAGCTTGGTGGTTTTCTTGCAGATGTTTCAACAACCAACTCAGAACTAGCAACAAATGAAGCAATCTTATCAAGGAACTAGCATGTCCACCAACACTGATAGGGCAAGCCACTTGAATATAAACAGAGAGCAAGCCTCACTCCCTCCTAGCATTGATGTTGTTACTTAGTTGGGTCATGAAATGTTGCCAAGAAAACAATCAAGATCAGAGGACACCAGGAACTCCACAGTTCAACTCTGAGCTACAAATATTTTTGTCTGTCTGTCTGTCTGTCTATCTATCTATCTATCTATCTATCTATCTATCTATCTATCTATCTATCTATCTATCTATCTATCTATCTATCTATCTACCTACCTACCTACCTACCTACCTATCTATCTATCTATCTATCTATCTATCTATCTATCTATCTATCTATCTATCTATCTATCTATCTATCTATCTAAATACTAGACCAGCAATCTAACAGTAAACAATAGCCTCATCAAGGAACTACCAAGAAGAAAGCAACCGTCGGTGTTCCAACTAACAAACTCCAAGCCAATAAACTCTGAGACAAGCATTCCTCATTCTATTTTATTAGAGATGTCATATTGGCACACCTGGAAAAACCCAAATCTGAGAGTTCTGGGTTTTCCCCCACCCAAAAGAAAGTCAAGAATCCACCCCCTGCACCCACCAGTACATCACATGGTCCAATCATATCTTTGTCCCAACAGAAGACTACCCCCAGTCACTCCCCTGCAAGTGCAGGGCAACATGTCCTTGACTCCCAGAGAAAGGAATGTTGTTGTGTATAATCTTCCATCGCTCCTTGCAACCCCACCACCACCACTTTCCCGGGCACTAAATGTGGCAGCCTCGAAGCACCAAAGAAAAAAAATGGCTTCCAAGGCTGACAGCAACACTCCCAACCAATATTGACAGGGCAAAACACAAGCATATAAACAGAGAGCAAACTCCCCCGCCCTCCCTTCTAGCACTGATGATGTTACCTACTTGGCTCATGAAACATGTCAGAGTGTTTGGCAGTGTGAATACCTTCATGAGGCAACCGAGGAGCAACACACAACACACAGAAACTTAAACATTGACAGTGGTTTAATATACAACAGGTATATACAGATAATATACACATGGTAGGCAAAATACCTTTACAAGCGAGGTTTCTCCTTCCTAACACAAGGAGAACTTCTGCACTGAAATCTGGTCACAAGGAAAGAGAACCATGCCCTCTAATGGCTGCCTTTTATATACACTCTTAAGGGGAACTTTACTCTCCAGTCTTAAAGGGAAATACCCATACTCTGCTGAATCATCTTTGTTGCATCAACCAGACTTATATTAGATTCACAGATCTAGCAGCAGCTACTCACTGCTGGTCAGTTCTTAAATCTTAATACCTTAACAAAACATCTTCAAGAAAACCAGCTTAATTAAGGAACTACCATGAACGCGCCCACCAACACTGATAGGGCAAGCCACTTGAACATAAACAGAGAGCAAGCCCCACACCCTTCTAGCACTGATGATGTTACTCACTTGGGTCGTGAAACGTCTGCAAGTAAACCACCAAGCTTGGAGACCACACAATCAACATTCTAAAGCAAATGTTTCATTTGGAAGTCTATGGAGGTCCTCAAGTCATCCAAGTCATGATTGTCCCAAAGGTGCTCTTTTCCCCAAAGGCAACTGGACTTTCTTGGTTTAATCAGGTCAGGTAGAGGCCTAACAACTACATTGGAACAAGATGCTAAACTTAACATGAAAACAGAGATAGAAGGGTCCTTGAAGAGCTTCTAGTCCAGTGGTCGCCAACTGATTGACCAGGGACCATTGGTGGTTTGCAAGAAAATTTTGGTGGTCTGCAGAGAAATTCCCCCTCCCTCCAAGCACTCCCCAAAGCAATTAATCCAGGCTGTGTAGGAGCACAAGACCTGCCCACCCACTGGCCTCCACCCTTTGGCCGAGCACAAACCTTACCTTGAGTAAAACCACGCGAGCTGGAACTGGAAGGTAAGACCAATGGTGAGGGAGGGAAATCCGCCCTGGGGTGGCTTGCTGACGTTGGTGGAAAAGTTGGTCCCATATTCCAGAGCTGCAGTAGTCACAAGACTGGCCCTTTGGTCATCCCGGAGCAGCTCCTCCAGTCCATGGCCTTGAAGGGACCTTGAAGGTCTTCTAGTCCAACACCCCCTTCTCAAGAAGGAGATGCTATATCATTCCAGACAAGTGATTCATGGCCAATCTCTTCTTAAAAACTTCTAATGTTGGAGCATACACAACTTCTAGAGGCAAGTTGTTCCACTGTTTAATTGTTCTAACTGTCAGGAAATTTCTCCTTATTTCTAGATTGGTTCTCTCCTTGGTTAGTTTCCATCCATTGTTTCTTGCCCTGCCTCCAGGAGCTTTGGAAAATAGGTTGACCCCCTCTTCTTTGTGGAACCTCCTCAAATATTGGAAGACTGCTATCATGTCACCCTTCAATCCTTCCTTTCATTAAACTAGACAAACTCAGTTCCTCCAACCGTTCTTCATATATGATTTTGATTTTATGCCTCTGTTTATACAAACAAGGATTGTATTAGCTATTTTTTGGCAGCTGCCGCACACTACTGGATCATATTTAAGTGATTGTCCACTAGGACTCCCAGATCCCAATCTCAGTTACTGCTACTGTACATTTAGTTTTTCTTGCCTAGTGTGGAATCTTATTTTTCTCTATCTTGAATTTCATTTCTTTTAGATAGGGCCCCGCATTCAATGAATACTTGGATAATGTCAATTATGGCTAGATACTTTGTTATTATTCTTTTTTTAAAAAAAAAAATCTGATCAGCAAATAGACTATATCCAGCCCACTTGGATAAATCATTATCCTTAATTTGCTGAGTTGTGCAATCCCCAATAGCGAGCTGGTTCAGGAACCGTGTCAAATGCCTTGTGTGAATACAACCCCTGGTGCACAGAAGTTTCTTTCAACCAACAGCAACATCTCAGCAAGCGTTCCACTGCAGTTCTACCGCTACAAAGAATATGCAACTTGCTAATGCCTCTCAATATTATCTTTGTCTTCATTATGGCGATTGTCAAAAAAAACCCACTACTCGGTGTGGAGCAGAGAGCGGAGGGACGCAATGACGATGGCAAAGTGTTCCCAGCAACCTTCCCCTTTCTCGCATTAAACTTGGCTCCCATTTACATTTTAATGATGCTTGATGTCTTCTGTACTGCCATCTCTTTAAAGTTAATCGCTTTGGTAATGGGTAACTCTGACACTGCAAATTAGGGCTGCCCAGAAGTAACCTTTGCCATTTCCTGCTGGAAGGAAGGGAAACGCGCCACGGCCTGTGGAGATGGCGGTGGGAGGCAAGATAGAGTTGGGGCTGGTGGACAAAGGGTGGGCAAAACAGTTTTCCTTCACTGGGTGGAGGTGCCTGGCTTCACAAATGCTTTTTTGTAAGGTCGGGATGGGATGAACTTACGCTAAGAATGGATTGGAAGGTAGAATGATGGCAGGATAATGATTCATTGGAGTCTACTAGAATTGGCCAGTGAATAAATTTGAATGAATGAATGAATGAATGAATGAATGAATGAATGATAGATAGATAGATAGATAGATAGATAGATAGATAGATAGATAGATAGATAGATAGATAGATAGATATTTGAGCTCTCCACCAAAGCATGATATCTAATCACCGTGCCTATAAATATTTCCTACATTTATGATTTTAATGGTAAGTCATCTAGAGTCACTTTTTTGGAAAGAGCTGGGTGAGAAAGAGAAAAAAGAAACAAGGAAAAAAGAAGAAAGAAAGAAAGAAAGAAAGAAAGAAAGAAAGAAAGAAAGAAAGAAAGAAAGAAAGAAGGAAGGAAGGAAGGAAGGAAGGAAGGAAGGAAGGAGTCGTGGGATTCAGTTTTGCAAACTTCTGACCAGCAGAATCAATGCGGAAGCAAAGCTAAGGAAGGAAGGGAGGGAGGGAGAGAGGGAGGGAGGAAAGAAAGAAAGAAAGAAAGAAAGAAAGAAGGAAGGAAGGAAGGAAGGAAGGAAGGAAGGAAGGAAGGAAGGAAGGAAGGAAGGAAGGAAGGAAGGAAGGAAGGGGTCATGGGATTCAGTTTTGCAAACTTCTGACCAGCAAAATCAATGCGGAAGCAAAGCTAAGGAAGGGAGGGAGGGAGGGAGGGAGGGAGGAAAGAAAGAAAGAAAGAAAGAAAGAAAGAAAGAAAGAAAGAAAGAAAGAAAGAAAGAAAGAAAGAAGGAAGGAAGGAAGGAAGGAAGGAAGGAAGGAAGGAAGGAAGGAAGGAAGGAAGGAAGGAAGGGGTCATGGGATTCAGTTTTGCAAACTTCTGACCAGCAAAGTCAATGGGGAAGCCAGATTCGCTTACCAACTGTGTGACTAATTTAACAACAGTGGTGACTACTTGACAATGTTGGCAAGGAAAGTTGTAAAGTGGGGCAAAACTCACTTAACGGATTTCCCATCCCATCCCATCCCATTCCATTCTTTCATATTTAAGAATCAAGTCACTGGTAAGATTTAGAAAAGGCAGGTTTCAACTTCATTTTACGAAACTTCAGGTTGTTTTCACCAAAACCAAACAGGATAATTTTTCGAAGCTTGTTAGCAAACTCTAGCTGGCCTTACCCTACACATTTCACATGGACATTAAATTGAATTCTTTCCTGAGTTTGCCACAAAAGAACAAACTAAGGTTATAATGTTTTCCTCTTGGACTAACACAGATGTCTGGCTAGAAATACTGCAAGAGATGAAATTATTGTATGATCTGAAAAGAAACAGGAATTTGGTCTTTTTCCTCCTGTTTGTTCAAGATTAGAAGCCATAAAACATCTCTTGAAAAGAATATTGTGCAAATCCCAGCAATATATTATATGCTTCACTGCACATCTACTTGTAATACAACATCAAGGCTTCAAGTTGAGCTCATGCAAATCATTTTTTATTTTTTTTTGGCAGCATTTTACAAAATTACTTTGTTATTCTTTCTTCCAGTCTGTGTTTTGGATTTTTCTGTTTAGCCTGTAATCCAGAAATTGTCAAGTAGTTTCCCATCCAAATCCTAACCAAGCTTGACCCTGTTTAGCTTCCTAAATGAGCCCAAGTTGGTTAAACATTATAAAATATTAAATCTGCTAGGAATCTTCAAGAAAGAACTGGAGGTGTCTACTCTAACAAAGAGAAGGTCTACAGGTGACACGATAGCTACCTGCCAATATCTGAGGGGTTGTCCCAGAGAAGAAGAGGGTCAACTTATTCTCCAAAGCACCTGAAGGCAGGACAAGAAGCAATGGATGGAAACCTACCAAGGAGAAGTACAACCTGGGATTAAGGAGAAATTTCCTGACAATGAGACTAATTCATCAGTGGAGTGGCTTCTTTCTAGAAGTTTTGAGTGCTCCATCACTGGAAGTGATTGGACAACCAATTATCTGAAATGTTATAAGGTTTTCTGCTTGAGCAGGGAGATTGGACTAGAACAGGGGTCACCAACCTTTTGGACCTCAGGGACCACCAAACTCATAATTTCAAATCCTGCAGACCACTATTATGAATTTTGACTGACGGTGGCTTGCTGACGTTGATGGGAAAGTCGGTCCCATATTCCAGAGCTGCAGTAGTCACAGGACTGGCCCTTTGGTCATCCCGGAGCAGCTGCTCCTCCACCCGGGTGCACCGGCCTGCCATGGACTGGAGGAGCTGCTCCTGGATGACCAAAGGGCAGCTCTGGAATACAGGACCGACTTTCCCACCAATGTCAGCAAGCCACCCTGGGGCGGATTTCCCTCCCCCACCATTGGTCTTACCTTCCAATTCCAGCTCGCGTGGTCCTACTCAAGGTAAGGTTTGTGCTCGGCTGAAGGGTGGAAGCCAGTGGGTGGGCAGGTCTTGTGCTCCTACACAGCCTGGATTAATTGCTTTGGGGAGTGCTTGGGGGGGATAATTTCTCTGCAGACCACCAAAATTTTCTCACAAACCACCAGTGGTCCCTGGCCAATCAGTTGGCGACCACTGGACTGGAAGCTCTTCAAGGTCCCTTCTATTTCTGTTTTCATGTTAAGTTTAGTATCTTGTGCCAATGTAGTTGTTAGGCCTCTACCTGACCTGATTAAACCAAGAAAGTCCAGTTGCCTTTGGGGAAAAAAGCACCTTTGGGACAATCATGACCTGGATGACTTGAGGACCTCCATAGACTTCCAAATGAAACATTTGCTTTAGAATGTTGAATGTGTGGGTCTCCAAGCTTGGTGGTTTACTTGCAGACGTTTCACGACCCAAGTGAGTAACATCATCAGTGCTAGAAGGGTGTGGGGCTTGCTCTGTGTTTATGTTCAAGTGGCTTGCCCTATCAGTGTTGGTGGGAGTGTTTATGGTAGTTCCTGAATTAAGCTGCTTCTCTCTGTTGCTACTTCTGTTTTGCTAGTTCTGCTTCCAGAAATTGTGAATTCTCCAGTGAGTTTTTAAGAAGAGATTGGACTCCAGTGGTGGGATTCAAATTTTTTTCTGGCTGAACCAGTAGAATACCACCATTGGTGCACGCATGCCTGTCAGTCATGCAATGGGAGAGCATGCACACAAGCTCACCTGTGGATCGCGTGCAACCATCCTCTTTCCCCCTTTGTTTGGCCATTTCTATGGTCCAGTTGCAATCCCCTCACGACCCACTAGAGGGCCGTGTCTCACAGCTTGGGGGACCTCTGGACTAGAAGACCTCCAAGGTCCCATCTGGCCCGATGATTTTATGGTCTACCTTCACCTATGTCATCTCCCTTCACCTTTTAGTGGCCCACTCCAGCCGGAGTAACAGGTTGCCAGAAGTTTTTTGCTTGAAAGAGAACTAAGTTTGCACGACTGTCCTTAACCGTGCAGCTTTAGTCACCTTCAGGCTGGCAGGGAGAGGAGTGTCTTCTGGAGGACTAGAGGGGTCGGCCCATCCTTATCGCTCCATCATTCGGGTACAGCTGCAGCTCTTCTGGAAGGAGGTGGGAGGAAGCTAATTATGACTGATAAATAGGGCTCCTGTTGTTAGCAATGTCATTGCGTTCACCTTTTTTTCACAGCCCCCTCTTTCCAGCTGCTTAATTAATTAGTCCATGGGAAGATCTTCTTTTTCTGTGAGTTACAGCTTGACCTTGCACCTTCCTGGGCTAGTTCTGGATTGTTATCGTAAGAGCTTTCGTGCCTTCCACATATCACAGAAGCGTCTCACCTGAGCAATGACTTCTTCTGACCTCCTGATGCAGTGGTGGTATTCAAATGTTTTTTACTCTCAGTTCTGTGGGTGTGGCTTGGTGGGCATGCCAGGGAAGGATACTGTAAAATCTCCATTTCTACCCCACTCCCGGGGAAAATCTCAATTCCCTCCCCACTCCTGGGGAAAGGTTACTGCAAAATCCCCATTTCCTTCCCTCCCCATCCCACTAACCTGCTTTCCAGCTCCCTTCTCCTGTGCAGGGCAACCAAAGAAGACCCAGACGATCCTCTGGGGCTTGGGAGGCAGAGAAGAGATGGGGACAGGGCCAGTCAGAGGTGGGATTTGCTGATTCTCTGAACTACTCAAAATTTCCGCTACCGGTTCTCCAGAACCTGCCAGAACTGGCTGAATACCCACCTCTGCTCCTGAGAATCTTTGGTGGCGTTACATGAGGGCAGAAGAACATATAAACAACTCGGATGAATCAAATCATCCCACTTTATTTCACAATGAACAACCAGTTACCTTCAGGAACTTGGAGGAAAATAATGGTCCCCTAGGAAGGTCACCAGAAGATCCACCATGATTATCCTTTGGAAGGGCAAATCCTGAAGATGAAGCCCAAATACTCAAATAGCTCAAATACAAATGGTCCCTGATGTTGGGTAAGATGGAAGGCAAAAGGTAAAGGAGACGGCAGAGGATGAGATGGTTAGATTGCGTCATTGGCGTAATGAACATGAATTTGTGCAAACTCTGGGAGACAGTGGAAGATAGGAGGGCCTGGTGTGCTATGGTCCATGAAAAGTCAGACATGACTCAGTGACTGAACAACAACAACTTTGCTATCTTGACTGTATCTTTCATACATTGAGCTGGGCCATAAGGAAGGCTGAGAGCAAAAGACGTGTTGCTTTTGACCTGGGGTGGTGATGAAGACTCTTGAGTCCCTTGGATTACAAGGACAATCAAATCAGATTAACAGCATTGGAAGGGACCTTCTAGTCCAAACCCCCCTCTCAAATCAGTCAACCCTAAAGGAAGTCAACCCTGGTTGTCTTTTGAAAGGACAGATCCTAAAGCCGAAGCTCAATTCCTTTGGCCAACAAATGAAAAGAGAGGACTCCTTGGAGAAGATCCTGCTATTGGGGAAGATGTAGGGAAAAAGAAGAAGGGGACCGGTAGAGGATGAGATGGTTAGATAGTGGTCATCAACACAACGGACATAAATTTGTGCAAACTCTAGGAGATAGTGGAGGACAGGAGGTATGCTGTGGTCCATGGGAGGTCATGGAGAGTTGGACGTGACTTAGCAACTTAGCAACTGAATAACAACAGGTTGTTCACAAGAAGAGTTCTACACTCCTCTACTCGTTACAGAATACCTTATGCCACCAGACTTGAAATTTTACACCTAGAAAACCTAGAATTACGCCGCCTTCAGTCAGATCTTAGTATATAAAATCATACATTGCAATGTCCTACCTGTCAATGAATACTTCAGCTTCAACCATAACAGTACAAGAGCACACAATAGATACAAACTCAAGGTTTGTACTGCACCAAACTTGATTGCAGGAAATACGACTTCAGCAACAGAGTGGTCAATGTCTGGAATACTCTACCCGACTCTGTGGTTTCTTCCCCAAACCCCAAAAACTTTAATCTTAGACTGTCTACTATTGACCTCACCCCTTTCCTAAGAGGTCTGTAGGGGGCGTGCATAAGCGCACCAACGTGCCTACCGTCCCTGTCCTATTGTTTCTTTTATTTTTCTTATATGTACCCATTTCATGAATTCATAGCTATGTTTATACTTATACCTATTATTTTGTAAGCGATTGACAAATCAAATCAAATCAAAATTAAAAAATAAAAAATAAAAACAACTAGCATTCAAGCTTACACAGCTGTTATGAATTTGGAAACAAGAACCGTCTATCTAATAGCTGCTGTTAGTTCAATCCTAATTGAGTTTGTGCAGTCCTCTTTAATACTGTACTGTGCTGTCTAAATGTATTTAATGCCAAATACTTTTGCTGACAGCAGATCTGCTATTCATTAAATAAAGGATATACTGTAGTTCTCACTGTATCTCTCAGGTAACAGTGGTATCTTCTCCAGAACATTAGAAAGAAACTTAATCTGGTTCCACCTTACATGCCTTTGGTATAAAACAGAGGCAAGATTCTGATATCAAGGAAGGATAATTCCAGTATTCCCTTTGCAGAATCTGTTTCCTGACTTGGATCACCTCAAATGTTGAGATTCCTCTTAATCAGTGAAAAATCAAAATATAGAATAACAGAGTTGAAAAGGACCTTAGAGGTCTGCTAGTCTAACCTTCTGCTCAAGCAGGAGACCCTATACCAGGGGTGTCAAACTGGATTTCTTCAAGGCTGGATCAGCATTGCAATTGTCCTCCACGGGCCGGTGGGGGAGGTGGGGGGAAGAGATGGGATAGATGCCTCCTGCAGCATTTTGCAGGCCATAATGGGGCACGGCAGGGCAGGTGCCCCCCTGACAGCCTCCAAGAATCCTTTGTCTGCTTGTCCTTCTGGCTGCGATAGAAATGGGGGAAGGGAAGAATAATTGGGCTTTGTGGGGGGAAGGGTGCTGGAGGTTTAAGTTGGCGAAATGTAAAAGTTGGAATGTTTTCTTGACTATACTTACTTGCTTACTGCGCAGCTGTAGCCCTTTCTCTCTCTAGGCCAAGGCCAACCATCTTCTCATGCCCCTGTTGGAATCTGATTCTGAGGGAGAGGTCGAACAGCTGACAGGGAGTGGGAGTGTGGCTCCAGTGGCTGTGGAGGAAACTGGGGAAGGGCACAGCGGCTGGGCATTCAGAGGAAGACCCAGGCCCACTCCCTCTGCATCCTAGGGCACGCAGGGAGGAACAGAGAAGGGAGCAACATGGGTTACATGGGAGAAAAAGGCCCTGATTGCCTTCATTAGCTGCAGCTGGGAAAACAGGATAAAAAGGGTGTTTGCATACAGTACCTTGCTGGAAGCAAAGCATGCATTATCTTTGTTTGTCAAGTCTTATCTGGGTTCTGGCGTCCTCCCAACTGTATGTGTTTCATTATCTTTTGAAGTCTGCAATCCCTTACCCTGCCCTGTCTCGTTAATTGCTGCAACGTGGTTTGTGTTGGTTTTTATTTATAATCTATATGTACTTTGGGTTCGGATGGAATTGACTCCCTTTAAAAACTGTTCTTGGGAGAGAGAGTTTTTTTTCTCCAGCCGACGATAACTGGACATTGGGGGCCAAGTTGGAGGAATTAAAGGGACTTTACCTACTTTTGTGACTTTGTTGCTTTTGTGCATACCAGATGTGTGAAACGCCACCTGAAGATGCTCCACCTGACATTATACACACCTCAGATTGGATGGCCAGTTTGAACTATTGAGGGTGGGAACATGGGCATAACTTTGCAACGTGTGATTTTCATGCCTATTGCCTCAGATCTTGCCTTTCTCCTGATGCTTCCACTTCAGGTTCAGTAAAAGTCCTTTTCTCTATAAAAATGGAGTCTTAGGTTTGCTTTCTTGGATTTTGAATGGAGCCTCGCCTGACACGCCCTGTTTTCAGCCTGGATGGCCTCCTCCAGCACTTTGCCGGCCAAAATGGGGCACAGGGTAGACTTCAAGGCCCATGCAAGGCCTGTTTTCAGCCTCCCCTGCCTTCTGTAGCCCTTTGTTGGCCAACAGCAGGCCACACGGGCCTCACGAGGCCTCCACATGGCCTTATTTTGGCCAGCAGAGCGCTGCAGAAGGTCAGGGAGGCTGAAAACGGGGCATGGGGGGGAAACCACATGCACCCCCCTGAAGCCCATTTTGGTTGGCAGAGGCCCCGTAGGCCAGTTCTTTGATATTTCCAAGTCGGCCCCGCGACCCAGATTTCAGCACCCCGTGGACCGGATGCAGCCCTGGGCCTTCAGTTTTGCACCCCTGTCCTATACCAATATGGACAAATGGGTGTCCAATCTCTTCTTGAAAACCTCTAATGTTGGCGCACCCACAACTTCTGTTGGCAAGCAGTTCCACTGGTTAATTCTCCCCACTGTTAGGAAGTTTCTCCTTAATTCCAGCTTACTTCTCTCCTTGATTAGTTTACATCCATTGTTTCTTATCATGCCTTCTGGTGCTTTGGAGGGTGAGTTCTAGTCCCACCTTAGGCATGAAAGCCACCAGCTGGGTGACTTTGGGAGTTCTAGTCCTGCCTTAGGCATGAAAGCCACCAGCTGGGTGACTTTGGGAGTTCTAGTCCTGCCTTAGGCATGAAAGCCACCAGCTGGGTGACTTTGGGAGTTCTAGTCCTGCCTTAGGCATGAAAGCCACCAGCTGGGTGACTTTGGGAGGTCTAATCACCAGGCAGTGAAAGCTGACTGGTGACTTTGGGCCAATCACCAGCTGGGTGACTTTGGGAGTTCTAGTCCCCTTAGGCATGAAAGCCAGCTGGGTGACTTTGGGAGTTCTAGTCCCACTTTAGGCATGAAAGCCAGCTGGGTAACTTTGGGAGTTCTAATCCCACCTTAGGCATGAAAGCTGGCTGGGTGACTTTGGGCCATTCAGTTTCTCTCAGCCCAACTCCCCTCACAGGGTTGTTTTTATGGGGAAAACAGGACGATTGATGAGTATTATGTAGGTTTGCCACTCTGCAAACTTATAAAGCCTTCAAACCTTTTTATTCTTTCTTTCGTTTAAATGGCTGAATATGTAAAAAAAAAAAAAAACCTCTGCAAGCAGTCCATGTCTGTCTAACATTTTTATTTGCCTGTCTTCATTCTTGATGACCGCTATTTCATTGTTTCATTGATTGTGTGATTGTAACATTATTGACTAGCTCATTCTTCTTTCCTTGGGAATGTTTTGTTCAGAATCATGTTCATTTTTTCCCTCTAAGTAAAAACAAAACTGTTTTTTTTTTCAAGAAAACCTTTGGATGCCCCTGAGCTGTGGTAGATATTGCAAGTATCTTTCACTTCTGCCCAATACCAATAGTGCCAACAACCGTTATCAGGAGGACTATCTTAGCAAGCAAATATTTAAATTCAGCTTACTCATCACTCTGGAGAAGCTCCCTACTACATTCAGATGTAGAAGAATATATCACTGTAGTGTCAAAGGAAAATGTTTGTAGCTCAGGGTTGAACTGTTTACCCAAACTAGGTATAACATCATCAGTGATGGAAATCAGTTTGGTCTATGTTTATAGATAAGTGGCTTTCCCTGTCAATGTTGATGGTGTGTGTGTGTGTGTGTGCTGTGTTGGTGGTTCTTTGATTGAGCTGTTGTTGACTGACCTTTTTTCCACTCACTCCTTTCTAGCACTGATGATGTTACCTAGTTGGGCAATAAAAGGTCAGCAAGAAAACAGCCAAGTTCAGAGAGCAACTAAGACCCCACAGTTCTCCTCTTCCTCCCTCTCCCCCTTCTCCTCCCCCTCCCCCTCTGCTCCTGAGGATGTAACCTAGTTGGGTAATGAAATATCTGAAAGAAAACAACCAAGCTCAGAGAGCATCAGACCCACAATAATTGTCCACCCTTCCTCCCTCCCTCCCTTCCTCGGTGCACTGATGATGTTACCTAGTTGGGTTATTAAATGTCTGCAAGAAAACCACCAAGTTCAGAGAGCACCAAAGACTGTACAGTTGTCCTCTTCTGCCTCCCCCTCCTCCCCCTCCTCCTCCTCCTCTCTTGTACCACTGATGAAGTTACCTAGTTGGGTCATGAAACGTTTGCGAGAAAACCACCAAGTTCAGAGAGCATCAAAGACCCCCAGAGTTGTATAACTTGGTGAAGATGTTTTGCCACCTGCTAGGTGAGTATGGGATAACATCCCTTAAAAAGGAATAAAACATAACATTTATCTATCTCTTCCACATATGATCAAGAAAAGTACCAGTACATATCCACGCAAACTGCCAGGGTGAAGTGCAACTTGAATAACTTTATTTTTTTAAAAAACTGAATAATTTGAGAATGGGCTGTAAGTATTGTAAGAAAATGCAGAAATAAGGCCCGCTAAAAGTCAGTTCAATCACTTCTATCACAGAGAAGCACCTGAAATTAAAATCCTACAACCAGGGAGAGAGGGAGAGTGGGAGAGAGGGAGAAAGGAAGGAAGGAAGGAAGGATTTCTTGGATAATTTATCCTTTTCTGGGGAAAAAAACTGCATGAAGCGGTTCCTTTGATACTTCCCTGCCAGAAACAGAGTGATTTTTCTGCAAGAATTCTATTTGACTTGAAGTCAAGAGGGTAGCATTTATATTTCCTTAGCCCATTTTCACCCCTGTCTTCATGGACTCCTGCTAATTGCATGCTTACATATATCCTAATTGGGAATATTCTTGAATAGAAGGCCCTTAAACCTAGTATAGTGTATTCTGAGTTCCTTTTTTTTTTCCCCCAGACTAATGAGCTTTATACTATGACAAATATTTTAACTCTGTTGTTCTAATTCATTAACATAATGGGCAATATAATAAGCAGTTCTGGTAATAAACTCTAATAAAGTGAACAAGACAAGACTTTTTTGTGGTGTGTTGCTCTAAGCAATGTGCAGTCGAGACCTGGCTCAGACTGAGGTTCCAATCTTGGAGACTTCTGTCAATCAGAATAGAACTGGAAGGGACCTTAGAGGTCTTCTAGTCCAACCCCTTGCTCAAGCAGGAGACCCTATACCAGTTCAGACAAGTAGTAGTTCAATCTCTTCTTGAAGACCTCCAGTGATGTGACACCCGCAACGTCTGGTGGAAAGCTGTTCCACTGGTTAATTGCCCTCACTGTTAGCAAGTTTCTCCTTAATTACTGGTTCCTTCTCTCCTTGATTAGCTTCCATCCATTGTTTCTTGTCCTGCCTTCTGGTGCTTTGGAGTTGACCCCTCTCTTCTTTGTAGCAGCCCCTCAAATGCTAGAATACTACTATCATGTCACCCCAGTCCTTCTTTTCTCTAGACTAACCATATCTAATACATGCTTTATCATCATCATCATTAGTATTAGTATTAGTATTATTCGTATCATTCGTATTATTATCTCTTTTATTCATTAAACATGAAAGTCAATCAACTGAACATTTAAAAATGTATCACAAATACCAGTGACTGGTTCTAATGGTTGATACAGGTTGCTACCAGTGTCTCAGCGTATTATTATTATTATTATTATTATTATTATTATTATTATTATTATTATTAGTATTAGTAGTAGTAGTAGTAGTAGTAGTATTAGTATTAGTAGTAGTATTATACACAAAAATGACAGTATACACAGCAAACGAGACAACCATGCTGGGTTTTGTATCACAAATCGCTAGTCGAACACTTCCCAAGTGTTTAGGACTGTGTGATGTATTGGCGGATTACGCGAGCAGATCCCAGTAAGGTGGCCTTCTGCAGCTGACCAAGGGTGATCTTGTCAGTGCCAATTGTTTTCAAGTGCTTGCCTAGGTCTTTAGGCACAGCACCCAGTGTGTCGAGTACCACTGGAACCACCTGCACTGGTTTATGCTAAAGTCTCTGCAGTTCGATTCTCAAGTCCTGATATCTGGTGATTTTTTCAAGTTGTTTCTCGTTGATTCTGATGTCACCAGGTATGGCAATGTCGACGATCCACACTTTTTTCTTTTCCACAGTCATGATATTTGGGATATTATGTTCCAAAACTTTGTCAGTCTGTATCTGGAAGTCCCACAGTAGTTTTGCATAATCCATTATTATTATTATTATTATTATTATTATTATTATTATTATTATTATTATTATTATTTCACACAGTCAGTCAGATGTTCAGACTGGATTTGGCATTTTTGTCTATCTATTAAGTCCTTACCAAGCACCTGGGATAGGCAATTATTATTATTATTATACACAAAAAACTGCAGTGTACACAGCAAATGAGAAAACTATGCTGGGTTTCGTATCACAAATCACTAGTCGAACACTTCCCAAGTGTTTAGGACTGTGTGATGTTTGGCGGATTATGCGAGCAGATCCCAGTAAGGTGGCCTTCTGCAGCTGACCAATGGTGATCTTGTCAGCGCCAATTGTTTTCAAGTGCTTGCCAGGTCTTTAGGCACAGCACCCAGTGTGCCAGTACCACTGGAACCACCTGCACTGGTTTATGCAGAGTCTCTGCAGTTCGATTCTCAAGTCCTGATATCTGGTGATTTTTTCAAGTTGTTTCTCGAGATTCTGATGTCACCAAGTATGGCAATGTCGATGATCCACACTTTTTTCTTTTCACAGTCATGATATCTGGGATATTATGTTCCAAAACTTGTCAGTCTGTATCTGAAGCCCACAGTAGTTTTGCATAATCCATTATTATTATTATTATATTATTATTATTATTATTATTATTATTATTATTATTATTTCACACAGTCAGTCAGATGTTCAGACTGGATTTGGCATTTTGTCTATCTATTAAGTCCTTACCAAGCACCTGGGATAGGCAATTATTATTATTATTATATACACAAAAACTGCAGCGTACACAGCAAATGAGAAAACTATGCTGGGTTTCGTATCACAAATCACTAGTTAACACTTCCAAGCATTTAGGATGCGTGATGCACCTGGATTATGCAAGCAGATCCCAGTTATTATTATTACTATTATTACTATTATTACTATTATTACTATTAATATTATTGTTGTTATTGTTAGTGTTGATGATGTTGTTATTTTATTGATTGGTTATGCACCATCAAGTTTTTGTTGGCACTCAGCAATCACCTTGTCCTGTCTTTAGAGTTAGATAAGGGTCAATCACAGCCAAGAAAGATTGGATTTAGTTCAGTTGTGGCTACGAAAGGATTCTAGGCTTATTCCTCTTTTAACTCCACCCCTCTGCCATCCCTCCTCCTACAGTTGGGTATATTTTAGCATTAGAGTCCTTCTGTGCTAGAAATGGAACAAGAGAGCTCTTTGGGCATGCATGTTTTGTACGTGTGGAGGGTATGTATTAAAAACCATGCCCTTGGCACATCTGTGATATAAAAAAAGGGACACTCCTAAACTGAAGAATCTTTTTTTCTTTTCTTTGCTTTTCGCAGAATGTGAAATAAGTCTCCAAATTGCACACACATTTGGCAATCAAGCCCATTAATGTGTCAGGAGGAACAGTTATTCTGCAATAATTTATAGCGCTGTCTAGGCACTACAAAGGAAAATATAGTAAGAGATTGTGTGCAAAGAGACAGGCATGCAGGAATGTCTGTCCCCTTTGAGAAAAAAAGAAATGTGCAGAGATCAGTCTTCTTAACATTGTTATAGCTTAAGGGATGGGGGTGGAATTTAGAAAAAAGAGAAAGGGACAGGAAAGGGGAACAAGAAAGAGAAGGACTAAAGGAAGAAGAAGGGGGAGAAGGCAAGGAAGATGGAAAGAAAGGGAGAGAAAAGAATTTGGAGAAGGAGAAGGGGAGAAAGGAGAAAGGGAAGAGAAAAAAGAAGAGGAGAAGGAGGAGAAAAAGGAGAGCAAGGAAGAAGGAGAAGAGAAAGAGCAGAGGAGGAGGAGGAAGAGGACAAGGAAGAAAGAGGAGATGAAAAGCAGAGGAAGAGGAGGAGGAGGAAGAAAAGGAAGAGGAGAAGGAGAAGATCTTCGAGGTCCTTGATGTTCTCTGAGCTTAGTTGTTTTCTCACAGACATTTTATTACCCAACTAGGTAACTAGATAACTAGGTAACTAGGTAACTAGGTAACTAGGGAGTGGGGAGGAGGAGGTGGGAGGAGAAAAGAAGTAGAAAGAGGAGGAGGAAGAGGAGAAGGAGGAGGAGGAGAAGGAGGAGGAAGAAGAAGAGGAGGACAAGGAAGAGGAGATAATAAAATGACTCCATCCATTTCAAAAGTCTCATCAGAAGCTCTGAGTGAGCCCAGAATTTGGAAATCACAGCTTCTCACAGAATATCACAATTAGAATCGAGCTGGAACTTCTGATGGTGTGGTGCTCATAGAATAGAATAGAATAAAATAGAATAGAATAGAATAGAATGGAATGGAATGGAATGGAATAGAATAGATAGAATAGAATAGAATAGAATAGAATAGAATAGAATAGAATAGAATAGAATAGAATAGAATAATAGAATAGAATGAATAGAATAGAATAGAATAGAATACTTTATTGGCCAAGTGTGATTGGATTTCATTTCATTTCTACACCGTCCCAACCAGTTCAATGCTCACAGTGTCTTACATAGTAGAAAACAAACGTAACAGCTTCAACCCACACAACAAAAAACACAACTTTGTAGCTGTGACATCAGAAGCACAGAAAAAAGAGAATCTCTATGCTTTACCTGCTTTAACAACACGAGGAGGAAAAGAAAGATTTGGCATTCCAATCAATTTGTTTACTTTAGTTTTTATTTTATGTCTGTGGTCATTTGTGTTTAGGGATAAAGGGGAAAATTTACTCATCCGCTGAAATTCTACTATATTGGCTTAGGAGGATAATAAAGTCAGTTGAATTTCATCCCAGCTTTAGGATATGATGCTTCCAGAAAAAGAGGGGTAGAATCAAGATCACGTGAAATATTAATACAGCTTTGTAATGCTTTGGTAAGACCACACTTGGAATACTTCATGTAGTTTTGGTCACCATGATGTAAAAAAAAGACGTTGAGACTCTAGAAAGAGTGCAGAGAAGAGCAACCAAGATGATTAGGGAACAGGAGACTAAAACATGTGAAGAATGGTTGCTGGAATTCAGGATGTCTAGTCTGATGAAAAGAAGGACTAGGGGTGACAAGATAGCTGTCTTCCAATAGTTGAGGGGCTACCACAAAGAAAGGGAGTCAAGCTATTCTCCAAAGCACCTGAAGGCAGGACAAGAAGCAATGGGTGGAAACTGATCAAAGAAAGAAGCAATCTAGAACTAAGGAGGAATTTCTCGACAGTGAGAACAATCAACCAGTGGAACGACTTGCCTTCAGAAGTTGTAGGTGCTCCATCACTGGAAGTTTTTAAGAAGAGACTGGACAACCATTTGGCTGAAATGGCATAGGGTTTCTTGCATGAACAGGGGCTGGACTAGAAGACCTCCAAGGTCCCTTCCAACTCTGTTATTCTGTCATTCCATTTTAAAGTGGTCTATTTATCCATAGGATGTGTCTACAAACATTTGCTGGGGGAAGCAAAGAAGAAAAGAATTTGAGAGGAAGGAAGAGAAAAAACCAGCCCACGCTTCCTGTAAATTAATGGAATGAGAAATGACAAATCAATTAGTAGATGACAACTATAAGATAGACAGAGACTTACTTGGAAATGAAAAAAATAAAATACTCAGTTCCCTTTGGAAAATTCCGTTGTATCATTTTGGTATTAAATTCTCTAATTACATCATCATTTCCTCCCCACCCCCCATCCAGGTAAGTATAGGCAGGTTACCTTACTAATGAGCCAGCTAAACTCAAGGAAAGTCTATTTAATATAAATATATCAAAACTGAAATGTTTCACCAGGAAAAAAAAAAGTCATTAATGCCAACATGAAGAATAGTATTCCCCCAGCAAGAAATGTCAAAACAAAGGGTTTTTTTTGCTAAAGCATTAGCATTTTTAAAAAAAAGAATAAAAGAAAGGAAAATTAGAGGACCGTTTTCATGTTAAGTGAAAGTTTCATTAGGAACATCCGTTTCCCAATGGCTGTGGTTTCCTTGGCACGTTTATTGGGGCTTCTGGACACAGTGGATATTTTGTCTAATTGAAAAGTATGGGTAGTCCAAGAATAGAATACAGAATAAGAGAGTTGGAAGGGACCTTGGAGGTGTTCTAGTCCAACCCCCTGCTCAAACAGGAGACCACTTCAGAGTGTCCAGTCTCTTCTTACAAACCTCAAGTGATGGAGCGCTCACAATTTCCAAAGGTAAGCCATTCTACTGAGTACCGTAACTCTTCTCATGGTCAGGAAATTTCTCCTTAAATCTAGGTTGGGTCTCTCTTTAATTGATCTTCCCCCTCCAGCCAACCTGAAATACCGCCCCCCCAAAAAGTTGGGAGTGATTCAAGTGTAGATTTTAATTTTGGGAGCCTAGAAGGATGAGGTGGGAACCATTTTTTCCTTTCAGCCTGCCGAGTGGAAAGTAGATTTTTCTGCAGGAAAGATTAGAAGACTCATTTTTGTCACTTCTTGGTGTGTATCGAAGTGAGAGCTGGCAGCCGTTGAACCGAGGGGAAAAAAAAATATGTCCAGGCAATCTGCTGCTTATTAAGATATCTTTTTCCCTTCCTTTCTCAAATAATAAATCCAGGACTTGGCTGTACGCATGCTAATCAGTATTCACCTGTGTGTGTACCTGTTCAGGTGAGAAGCAAAAACCCCTGTTCACAGTGGAAACATTTTTTTACAGTGCTTGATTTATGATCACGATTGAGCCATTCCATGGTTCTACTCTAAGGAAAAGAAGGACTAGAGATGGCATGATAGCAATCTTCCACTTGTCCATTTCTACAAGGGGGTCAAAGCTATTTTCCAAGGCAGCCGAAGGCCAGACAAGGGATAATGGATGGAAACCGATCAAGGAGAGAGAATCAACCTGGAACTAAAGAGACAGGGAGAACCATCCACCCATGGAACAGAAGTTGCCTTCAGAAGTTGTGGAAGCTTCATCCCTGGAAGCTTTCAAGAAGAGACTGGACTGCCATTGGTCAGAAATGATGTAGGTAGGGTCTCCTGCTTGGGTGGGGGGTGGAGGTTGGACTAGATGACCTCCAAGGACTCTTCCAACTCGGTTATCCTGCTATTATATTATTCTGTTAGAAAAAAACCTAACAAAAATAAATAAACAAACTGCCCAAGGAACTGCAGGACATTCAATAGGCTGACAACGTTCTTCCAGAAAGGCTGAAACCTTTCCACCACATTTAGGGTGGTCTACAATGAAACTTAAGATCAGATTAGAACAGTGGTAGGCTGCAAATTTTTTTAACAACCGGTTGGTTCTCTGGCTGGATAGGTGTGGCCGGTTGGTCATGTGACTAGGTGGGTGATGTCACTCATCATACCCAGCTCCGCCTCCCAGACACTCATCTCAAAGGCAGAGCTGGCCCCGCCTCTGCCTGCTTTTTGGTCTGTTTTTTGAGGCATTCTTGGGGCCGTTTTCAAGCCATTTGGGGGGCATTTTCAGGCCATATTTGGGCCATTTTCAGGCTGTTTTTCAGGCCCTTTTCAGGCCATTTTTGGCCCTGAAAATGGCCCCCAAAACCAGGCCAAAAACCAGGTGAGGGCAGCCAGTGGTGGGATTTGCCAGTTCTCCAAACTGAACCTAATCTTAACTGCCGGTCCACCAGAACTGGTGTGAACCAGCAGCAGCCCACCTCTGGATTAGATGTGTGCCACATTGGGAATGCACTTTGAGGACCATAGGAAAGAGGTAAAAATGCTTTCCCTTGTCATGACTGATGATCTAATGCATCCTCTTTAGCCAAATATTGACTCATAGGGTTGGCTACCGTGAGCAAAATGTGAGCTCATCACAAGCCATTGTTTGTGAAATGTGAATTGATTTTGCTTCAAGTGTTTCTGGGCTTGGTCTAACCGTTGCCACTTCCTCAACTTCTGGCCAAGCTTTTTGTCATGATGCATAATGTGGAACGACATGGCACATGGTGTCCCATCTCATTTCCTCTTGTGGGAAGTGGAAGTTCATCGTACAGAATAACAGAACTACCCAATTCCTGAAACTGTCCTTCATACAACAGAGCAACTGAATAACAGAGTTGGAAGGGACCTTGGAGGTCTTCTAGCCCAACCCCCTGCTCAAGCAGGAGACCCAATACTATTACAGACAAGTGGCTGTACAATCTCTTCTTAAAAACCCTCCAGTTTTGGAGCAACCACAACTTCTGGAGGCAAGCCATTCCACTGATCGATTGTTCTCATGGTCAGTTAATCCTAACTTGAAGTTAGAACACAGGTTGAGATGTTCCTAAAATAGAGATACCACAAACCTTCTCCAACCCAGGAAAAATGACTTCATGTGATTCATGCAAGATGCTAAAACAAAGGCTGGGTTCCATTTATCCTGTCATGCCCCTGCTGGAGTCTGAATCTGAGGAGGAAGATGAACAGCTGACAGAGAGTGGGCATGTGGCTCCATTGGCTGTGGAGGAAACTGGGGAAGAGCAAAGTCCAGCTGGGCAGAGCAGGGAAGAGGAAGAACAAGGGAGAGGGAGTTCAGAGGACGACCCAGGCCCACCCCCTCTTCATCTAGGGTATGCAAGGAGGAACAGAGAAGAGAGCAACATGGGTTGCATGGCTTACGGGGGAGGAAAGGGCCCTGATTCCCTTCATTAGCCACACCTGGGAAGAGAACTTAAAAGAGATGCAAGCTGAGTGCGGCGTCTGCTGGGAACAAACGTGAGTTTATCTTGTGTTGACTTTGGTTATCTGCATTCCTGGCATCCTCCAAACTGTGTTGAATTACTGCCATTCCTTCACATCTGGAATTCCTTCTCCTGCTCTGCTGGACTAATTAACTCATCTTGCCTTGATTGGACTTACGGTTACAGTTTTTTGTTGAGCACATTTTGGATTTGATTATCTGCAGCCAAAGGCTGTTCCTGGGAGAGTTTTTCTCCAGACAGAAGATAACCAGGACATTGGGGGCAAGTTTGGAGCTACTAAAGGGACTCCTACTGATTATCTGACTATGTTGCCTTTGTGCCAGGCCCCTTTGGGTCATCACATATCCCAGCTGAACATCCCCTTTCCGGCACAGATTATGTTACCTAGTCACTTCACAACTGCTTCACTTAGCAATGGTACTTTTGGGTCCCAATGACTACTGATAATGCGTTTGAACGTTTGAAGCACGTCCTGCAAGTGTAGCCCACACGGAGAGACAAAGCTCCTTCAAGAATCTCTCATGCTTGCATGGCCTTGTCATCTCACCTTGAGAGGCTATTTTTGGACCGAAGAGAGTGTGTCAGGCATACCATTGAGAGGAATGACTCACACAGCTGCATCTCCACCAGTTTCAGGAGCCGGACATTCTTGATGAGTATCCCAAGCTCACAAGGAGGCAAGGCAGAACGGTTTGCCACTAAGAAGTTAAACATCTGCACAAATGGGCAGGAAGAAGGAGAGGACCATAGGTCTGCCTACGGTGGGCAGTCTCACTCCATGAACTATATCTGATGTCCAACTTTGCATTTTCCATCTTTAACGTATTTCCTAGTTCAGAGAAGAGCAACAGCCTAGAGATTAAAACACAATGAAGAACAGCTGCAGGATTTGGGTCCGGCTGGTCTAAAAATAGAATAATTAGGGGCACTATGATAGCGGTGTTTCAACATTAGAGGGGCTGCCACAAAGAAGAGGGGGGTCAACCTGTTCTGCAAAGCACCAGAGGGCAGGAAAAAGAAACAATGGATGGAAGCTAACCAAAGAGAGAAGCAACCTGGGATTAGGGAAAAACGTCCTAACAGTGAGAAAAATTAACCCGTGGAACAGCTTGCCTTCAGACATTGTGGGTGCTTCATCACTGGAGGTTTTTAAGAAGAGGCAAGACCCGTGGTGGGATTCAAAAATTTTACTACCAGTTCCATGGGTATGGCTTGGTGAGCGTGGCCTGGCTTGGTGGGCATGGCAGGGGAAGGGTACTGCAAAATCCCATTCCCTCCCCGCCCCACCAACCTGCTTTCCAGATCCATTCTCCTGTGCAGGGCAACAAAAGGAGACCCAATCAATCATCTGGGACTCAGGAGGAAGAGAGTAGATGGGGCGGGGCCAGTCAGAGGGGGTATTGGCCCGTTCTCCGAACTACTCAAAATTTCTGCTACTAGTTCTCCAGAACTGGTCAGAACCTGCTGAATGCCACCTCTGGTCTGGATAGTCACTTCTCTGAAATGGTACAGATTCTCCTGCTTGAGCAGGGGGCTGGACTACAAGACCTCCAAGTTCTCTTCCAGCTTATTCTATTCTATTCTATTCTATTCTATTCTATTCTATTCTATTCTATTCTATTCTATTCTATTCTATTCTATTCTATTCTATTCTATTCTTTCTTATTCTACTCTACTCTACTCTACTCTACTCTACTTACTCTACTCTACTCTACTCCACTCCACTCCACTCCACTCCACTCTACTCTATAGTTTAGTCTACTGTACTATACACCAGGATCCCCAACCTTTCGGCCTGGCCCGGTTCCGACATCAGCTGGGCGCCGCGCCGTCACCGTCAACTGGCGCCGCCATCTTTTGACGAAAAGGCGCTTCGGTGACGTCACGGGCGCTGTTATCATAAAAAGATGGCGCGCGCGCTTCTGGTGAGCTTTGGGTGAAATGGCTTTCACCCGGAAAAGCTCCGAGCGCTGGCGCCGCCATCTTTTATGGAAACAGCGCTCGTGAGCTTCCCGAAAAGCTCACCAGAAGCGCTTTTACCAAAAAGATGGCGGCGCCAGCAACCAGCGGCCCGTAAGGCTTGTTCGCCCGGTACCGTCCGCGGACCGGCGTTGGGGACCCTGCTATACACTACTGTACTGTACTGTACTGTACTGTACTGTACTGTACTGTACTCTACTCTACTCTACTCTACTCTACTCTACTCTACTCTATTTTGTTATCTCCTGTCTTCCACTCTCATTGTACAGCTGAGAAATTTTTTCAGGAATTAGGAATGTCTAATTTAATGAAAAGGAGCACTAAGGGTGACATGATGGCCATCTGCCAATATTTGAGGGAAGGAAGGGAAAGGGTCAACCTGTTCTCCAAAGCACCCGAACACAGGACAAGAAGCAATGGATGGAAAGTCATCAAGGAGAGTCCCAAAAGGTGCTTTTTTCAAAAGAGCAGTTACCTTTGGGACAACCATGACCTGGATGCCTGAGAATCTCCATAGAAATTCATCCATAGACATTTATCAAGGTGAGAGCCAATGTACAATGCCATGATTTGATCCCAGCACCTGTGCAGTTGGTTTAAGATTGTTACGGTGCCAGAATAGAACCTGGTGGTTTTTAATGGGGGAAGGGATGGCATTTTTAGCATAGTACATGGGTTTGATTGTTACCTGTCACCCAGGTTAATATTCTGTAAGTGGATTTTTATGGATAATTTATGGAAAATAATCAAGGAAAGAAGCAACCTAGAACTAACGAGAAATTTCCTGACGTGAAAACAATTAATCAATGGAAGAGTTTCCCTCTAGAAGTTGTGGGTGCTCCAACATTGGAAGATTTTAAGAAGAGATTGGATATCGATTTGTCTGAAATGGTGTAGGGTTTGGACTAGTAGAACTACAAGGTCTCCTCCAACTCTGTTGTTCTGTTCTGTTCTTCCTGTTCTGTCCTATTGTTTTCTAGATGCATTTCTCTTCAAACAATCATACAGTTTGTAGTGTACATAGATTTGCAAAATAGTGGGATAAAGGAATATTCCTGAACTTGGTTTTATAATTTATCTCATGGTTACTGTGAAATTGTGTGGATGCATCACATGCAGTGCATGTGATCTCAGCTTGCAGTGCTTGGATTCATGGAATGAGTTTAGCAAACATGTAAATATTGCCGAATATACAGCTTCGTGCTACGTAACTAAGCTCCATTCCATGCTGAATAAACTAAATTATTAATGTATCTTAAACAGAAAACTATCTTTAGATAGATTTTTTTTCCTCCAAAAGTTATTTTATTGAAATAAATCTGATTTAAATAATCTGATTTAAATTTTAAAAAATTCGATTCAAATTTTTAAAAAATCCATTTTTTAAAATTAAAATAATCATCAAATTTATCCACCTTGAGTATAATAAAATGATGGGATAAGAGAACTGGAGGAAAAAAGACATTACTTGTAGGATTTTGCTTCCTGTTTTAAGGCAAAACAAAAAACACACCCCACAATATGCAATAAATAGCTAAAGGGCATCCAATGCCTATAGATAACACTTTAGGAAAACACCTGAGCCATGTTGTTTTTTGGCTGGTTTTGTGGTTAGCGAGCCTGTGCGAATGATTATCTAGACTACAGAGAGTTATATAAACACACATGATATATAAACAGACATGTTGGGAGGTGTGCCAGGAAGGAAGGAAGGAAGGAAGGAAGGAAGGAAGGAAGGAAGGAAGGAAGGAAGGAAAGAAGGAAGGAAGGAAGGAAGGAAGGAAGGAAGGAAAGAAGGAAGGAAGGAAGGAAGGAAGGAAGGAAGGAAGGAAGGAAGGAAGGAAGGAAGGAAGGAAGGAAGGAAGGAAGGAAGGAAGATTTGGATGGATGGATGGAAACAAGGAAGGAAGATGGAAGGAAAGATAACAGAGATGGAAGGAAAATAGAGATGGATGGATGGATGGATGGATGGAAAGAAGGAAGAAAGGAAATAGAAGAAAGTAAGACAGAGATGGATGGATGGATGGATGGATGGATGGATGGAAGGAAGGAAGGAAGGAAGGAAGGAAGGAAGAGGGAAGGGAAGGAAAACCTTTGAATACAAATTAAAATACATGCAATAGTCACTACATTACCAAACCCAAATTACATTTCTGCTTTAAGGACACGAAATGCATTATTCATTGCTTAATTAGCAGGGAAAACATACTGTTTTTGTGTCTTTATGAAATTTGAAATTATAAATGCCTTAATTTTATTCCAACAGTAATTAGAAATAACTATTCTGTCCTTCCATCGTCTCCTCAAGACACTATTTATTCCAGTCGGCATTTAATTTATTGGGTTAAATCCTGTTTTCCTTTTTAAATCTGCCATCCAGCCTGCATTTAATCTTCTGTGCTACTTTTTCTTTTCTTTTTTTAAAAATACTTTTTTATTATGGTGATTTTTTTGTTTTAATTTGAGTTGCTACTTTCCCAGGGGCAGGTTTGTGGTATTTTTTTTTTTTTTTGTGGAAATGGCAAGAAGGGTAAAGGTAAACGTTCCCTTTGCACATCCCTGCTAGTCATTTCTGGCTCTAGGGGGGCAGTGCTCATCCTCTGTTTTTAAGTTGAAGAGTGGCCAGTTTTAAGTTTCTGGGTGTTACCCTAAAAGAGGACCTGACCTGGGGTGCTCACATTGCAGCCCTGGTCAAAAGGACCCAACAGAGATTATACTACCCGAGACTTCTCAGAAAACAACAACTGAATGAAAAACTGCTGGTGACCTTCTACCGCTGCACCATAGAGAGTATCTTAACTTACTGCTCCTCTGTATGGTTTGCCAACTGCACAGTGGCTGACAGGAAAGCACCCCAGAGGGTTAATGTCATTGCCCAGAAGATCATGGGTTGCCCTCTCCCCTCTTTGGAAGAGCTTTATAGCTCCCGCTGCCTTAAGAAAGTTCAAAACATTCTCAAAGATCCATCTCAACCTGGGCACAGTTTTTTTTTTTTTTTTGAACTATTACCATCTGACAGACGGTACAGAATAATAAAAACAAGGACAAATAGCTTGAAAAACAGCTTCTATCCCAGGGCAGTAGCCCTGTTGAATTCTGCTGTATAGTGCAGTGTTGGTGTGGTGTCGGGGGTTTCCCGTTCAATGTGTGAAGGGTGAAGGATGTGTGTTTGTGTTTATTTTCGTAGTCATGATGTACACTAAACTTGATGTTTGATTTCATTGCATGAGGTGCAATGACAACAAAATAAACTAAACTAACTGGTGACTGCTCGAAGTTACAACGGCCCTATAAAAAAAAAAGGTGGCTTATGACCATTTTTTTTCACACTTAAAGACCATTGCAACATCCCTATGGTCAGGTTGATTTCGATTCGGATGTAAACTGCCATTACTGTGAGAAAGGGAAATCCTTGAATATTTCAAAAGAGGTCCAATTGGATAACAGACCATGGTTTACTCTTGCTCGGTTCCATCCAAGGGTTACCTACCACCTACTTTGAGTGAAAAGATTTCAACTGACTTTTGAATAGCTGAAGCCCAAAGGCTGGGCAGAGCTCTATCAAACATGAAATGTATTTTGATTATTTATGCAGGTAGATCTCAACTTACGACTGTTCACTTAGTGACTTTTTGAAGTTACGACGACAAATGTGACCAACGATTGTTTTTTATACTTACGATCATTGCAACATCAAAATCAATGTAGCAACTGACTCATATTTATGACATTTGCAATGTTCAAGGGTCACGTGATCCCATTATGACCTTCTGACAAACTGCGTCAACAGGGAAGCCAGATTTACTTCACAACTTCACAATGTCAATTTATAAAACATTTTGTATACGCATTTTATAGTTGACAACAGAAAGAAGGGGGGGATTTCAAAGAGCAGGTGGCAGCGTGGAATCAAAAGTACATTCCATTCATATTTTCTTCAAAGACTGATTAGATGACTGAAGCTTCTGCTGTTCAAAAATCTAATTGGAGAAC
This sequence comes from Notechis scutatus, assembly GCF_049901735.1. NCBI lineage: Eukaryota > Metazoa > Chordata > Lepidosauria > Squamata > Elapidae > Notechis > Notechis scutatus. The sequence goes on along the minus strand of NC_142010.1, from coordinate 264,363,874 downwards.
ATGATTGATGACTCTTGGTTATGGATGTTTTTCGTTGGATGTTACACCTAGAGGGGTGGGAGGAAAAGTAGGATCAAGGGTGACAGTGAATTACATATCTCAGAGTCAGCTACGTGCAGGTAAATGCCGGACATAGAATGTTACCTTCAAATAAATCTTTTTTAGTTTTGGGAGTGTGGCTCAAGGCTCATGATTTAATTGGAGTAACTGCCGGAATCCTGACAAACAACTCCACTGATTCACTTAACAACAGCAGCAAGAAAAGTTGTAAAATGAGCAAAGGTCACTTAACAACTCTCTCGCTTAGAAACATAAATTTTTGGGCTCATTAATGGTCATAGGTCGAGGAGTATCTATTACCATCAAATCATTTTAGTGGCCATTTCGTTGGGAATTTAATTTGCTGGCGAAAACACCTCCCTTTTGTCAAACAATATAATTTCATGGAAACTGTGGTCTATTTGTGAGGGATGTGGTGGCTCAGTGGCTAAGACTCTGAGCTTGTTGATCAGAAAGGTCGGCAGTTCAGCGGTTCGAATCCCTAGTGCCACGTAACAGAGTGAGCTCCCATTACTTGTCCCAGCTTCTGCCAACCTAGCAGTTCGAAAGCACGTTACAAATGCAAGTAGAAAAATAGGGACCCCTTTGGTGGGAAGGTAACAGCATTCTGTGTGCCTTCGACATTTAGACATGCTGGCCACGTGACCACGGAGACGTCTTCGGACAGCGCTGGCTCTTCTTTGGCTTTGTAATGGAGATGAGCAGCACCCCCTAGAAATGACTAGCACATATTATGTGCAAGGAGAATCTTTAACGTTTACCTTTATGGTCTATTTGTAACACCTATGGATTTTCAGAATCTCATAAGACTCCCAAGTCTTAAGTTTACTTATGTGTTCTGAATTTTAATTCCAAACTCTGCTCTTCATTATGATTATTTTAAAAAAAAGTTGGACAACTTTTGTTGTTTTTTTCTCTTTTAGCCAATGTTGGAAAACTTGTCTGGGAAAAGCAACAAATTATTTAGCAGGGGAAGCATGCAGACTCTTAAATGAAGCTTTGGGAATCCAAGCTCATAAATCATAAAAGCCAGGGCGGTACATTCTGCATTTTAGCAGAGATTTAAATTCCTAAATGGCTTTTACAAGACCTATAGACAATGCGCTTTTTATGATAACACACACACACACACAAAGTAAACAGCAGCCACAAAGTTGGAATTTGAAATTTGCCGGCTGGGACGTTTCTCCGTTGGCCTCCATGCGAGTGAAGAGAGAATGGCTGCAGAGCCATCCCTAAGGGGAAACTGCTGAGAATTTGAAAAATTAAATATGTACGATTCTGCTTTGTTGCTTTGCGCACCCGCGATGGTTTTTTAAAGAAAAAAAACCACACACACACACACGGAAAAAGAAAAAAGAGAAGAAAAAATATATAAAGGGGGAGGGAGTCAAATCGCACACACACACAAAAAAGGGAAAACCAGGCGGCCCTATTTGCATAAGAAAGGCAATCAACAACAACAAATTGTCATTGTGTTCATAGCTGATAATTGCAAAGATGGCAACCAGGAATGAGTCTTTATTCTGGGCTCCCTTGGGCCGCCGGCTCGCGGTGTTTGAGATAGAGAGGAAATGTGACACTTGCCGACTTTGACAAAAATAAAACTAAACTGGGCTTGTTTTCCCCAGGAGTTGGAAAGGAAGGATAAATTAACTCACAAAGTGGGTAGGAAGAAGAGAGATAAATGCTCAGCCGGCAGGGAATGACAGAATGCAGGAATTCCTCAACTTACGACCGTTCTCCTAAGTGAACGTCCAAAGTTACAACGGCACTGGAAAAAAAAACCAGAGGCCTATCACCGCTTTTCACACCTATGACCCGTGCAGCATCCCCAGAGTTTAAATGATTTACATTCGGATGCTTGACAACTGACTCACTACAATACTAGACAACACAGTATCAACAGTAGAGACCTTCAGATTTCAAGATTCTACTATATCACATGACCTAAAATGGACACCTAACATAAAAAATGTCATAAAAAAAGCACAACAAAGAATGTTCTGTATATAATGTTTATATAATGTTCTTTTTGTGCCAACTAGGAAAGCTCAAACTGCCCAAGGAGCTGCTGATCCAGTTCTACAGAGGAATGATGGAGTCTGTCCTCTGCACCTCTATAACTGTCTGGTTTGGTTCTGCAACCCAACAGGACAGACACAGACTTCAGAGGGTAATTAGGACTGCAGAAAAAACAATTACTACCCATCTGCCTTCCATCGAGGACCCGTATCCTGCACGAGTCAAAAAGAGGGCTGTGAAAATATTTACCCCTCACATCCTGGTCATAAACTGTTTCAACTCTTAACCTCAAAACAACGCTATAGAGCACTGCACACCAGAACAACTAGACACAAGGATAGTTTTTTCCCAAACGCCATCACTCTGCTAAACAAATAATTCCCTCAACACTGTCCAACTATTTACAAAGTCTGCATTACTATTACTATTAATCTTCTCATCACTCCTTTCACCCATCCCCTCCCACTTGGGACTGTATGACTGTAACTTTGTGGTTTGTATCCTTATGATTTATATTGACTGTCTCCTAGTATGATTTGATTGCTTATTTGTACTCTATGACTACTATTAAGTGTTGTACCTTATGATTCTTGATGAATGTATCTTTTATTTTATGTACACTGAGAGCATTTGCATCAAGACAAATTCCTTGTGTGCCCAATCACACTTGGCCAATAAAGAATTCTATTCTATTCTATTCTATTCTATTCTATTCTATTCTATTCTATTCTATTCTATTCTATTCTATTCTATTCTATTCTATTCTATTCTACTCCATTCCACTCTACTCTACTCTACTCTATTCCATTCCATTCCACTCCACTCCACTCTACTCTATTCTATTCTATTCACATTGATGACGGTTGTGTTGTCCCAAGGTCATGTGACAAGCAAAGTCAAATGGGGAAGCTGGATTGTTGTGGCCTGTTGGCCTCTCCAAGAGTTAAATCAGAGGAGGAGGAGGAAGTGTGGGAGTTAGGGTCAGCATCAAGGGCTCTGAAGAGGAGGAAGGAATGGACCTGTCAGAGAGAGAGAGGGGGGAGGGAGGGAGGGAGGGAGGGAGGGAGGGAGGGAGAGAGAGAGAGAGAGAGAGAGAAGTGGAACCTTTCCATCATCCCTCAGAGGGGGAGTCAATAGCCCCCAGGTCTGAAGGTGGCTGATGAGGAAGAGGAGGAACACCTGGGCCCAGTGCATGGCATGTGGTTGTGTAGAAGGCAGAGGAGAGAAGAGCAGCGGAAATCTATGGGCTGGTTCTTGGGAAGGAAGACCCACTGCTGCTAGCAAAGCCCTGCCCTAGGTCTGGGGAGAAAAGGCAGGGGGTCGAGATGAATAAGTGTGGCAGGCACTTATTCTAATAATAATCTTATTCTAATAATCTCCTGGCCGGACAGACTTGTTAGCCTGCGGTGAGAGAAACATTTTGCCGGGGCTGCTCAAATATTGGAAGACTGGTATCATTTCATCCCTGGTCCTTCTTTTCATTAAATTAGATATACCCAATTCCAGCAACCGCTCTTGATATGTTTTAGTCTCCAGACCCCTAATCATCTTTGTTGCTCTTCTCTGCACTCTTTCTAGAGTCTCAACATCTTTTTTATAATATGGTGACCAAAATTGGATGCAGTGTTCCAAGGAATTGGGTATTTCTAGTTTAATCAAAAGAAGGACTAGGGTGACATGATGATCTGTCTTCCAATATTTGAGGGTCTGCCACAGAGATGATGGAGTCAAGGTATTCTCCAAAGCCCCTGAAGGCCAGGACAAGAAGCAACAGGTGGAAACTAATCAAGGAGAGAAGCAACTTAGAACTAAGGAGGAATTTCCTGACAGTTAGAACAATTAATCAGTGGAACAACTTGCCTCCAGAAGTTGTAAATGCTCCAACACTGGAAGTTTTTAAGAAGAGATTGGACAGCCATCTGTCTAAAATGGATAAGGTTGAGCAGGAGGTTGGAGTAGAAGACCTCAAAGGTCCCTTCTAACTCTGTTATTCTCTTATTCTGTTACAGCTATCTTCTAAATCCAGTTTGCCTGAGAGTGATTGCTTCTCATGCAAGATTCCCCAGGGGAATAAGAAGGAAACAGCAAGGGAGATCAAAGCCAGCTTTAATATTTTTATGAGGTCCTTATTTGCTTTCCCATTCCTATTTTATCCCCGACATCAATATTGCAGCAATCACAATGAAACGAGAGCCACAGAATTTCAGACTTATTTTTAAGACTTATTTTTGTTTTCCCCAGTCGATCCAACATAGCTGCCCTCGGCAATGTGCCCACCCAATCTGGAGGGGTTTTTCTTTGCTTCATTTTGATTTTAAGACAGTTTTAGGTCAGGTGGGTACCCTATAAATTCATTTAATTGTATCATATCAGGGCTGCCATTCAAGTAGGAGTTGATAGGCATGAACTTGAAAAATCAAATAACTAAATAAATGAAATGAAGGTTTAAGACAGTTTAAAAACACACACACAAAATTATATATATATATATATATATATATATATATATATATATATATATATATATATATATATATATGTGTGTGTGTGTGTGTGTGTGTGTGTGTGTGTGTGTGTGTGTGTGTGTGTGTCAGAAGATCATATGTCTCAGGATATCACAGAAAGGGAAAGATAGAGCAGAAAGAGCAATTTTTATAAAAAATCACAGAATAATTTGATTGCTTATTGTACCCTATGACTATCATTAAGTGTTGTACCTGATGATTCTTGACTCTTGACGAACATATCTTTTCTTTTATGTACACCAAGAGCATATTCACCAAAGACAAATTCCTTGTGTGTCCAATCACACCTGGCCAATAAATAATTCTATTCTCATTCTCATTCTCATTCTCATTCTATTCTATTCTATTCTATTCTATTCTATTCTATTCTATTCTATTCTATTCTATTCTATTCTATTCTATTCTATAACCATAGCTTCTTAGCACCTGATAGAGTTGATTGTTCCTCAGCTCTATTCTAGTTTGAATCTCAGCATCAGGTATAAAATTTATATAAATATAAAGAATAATAAATTATATTCTATTTGGCATTTCATTAAAAATTAAAAGTAGAATGTAATGATTGAAATGGTTTTTAAAACACACACACACACACACACACACACACACACACACACGAGAATACAATACAATACAAACAAGTGGTCGACTTATGACCACAATTGAGCCCCAAATTTCTGTTGCTAAGTGAAGCATTTTCTAAGTGAGTTTTGTCCCATTTTACAACCTGGCAGCTACATTTGTTCAGTGAAGTCACCCAGTCAATTTTCATGCCTAAAACGGGATTTGAACTCACTGTCTCTTGGTGATTGGCTCAAAGTTACCAAGACGGTACCAAGGCGGGACTAGAACTCACAGTCTCCTAATGATGGCCTCAAGTTCACCCATCTGACTTTTATGCCTGAGATGGGACTAAAACTCACTGTCTCCTGGTGATTGGCTCAAATTCACCCAGCTGAATTTCATACCTAAGATGGGACTAGAACTCATTGTCTCCTGGTGATTAGCTTAAAGTCACCCAGTCAACTTTCATGCCTATGATGGGACTAGAACTCACTATCTCCTGATGATTGGCTCAAATTCACCCAGCTTTACACCTAGTGTAAAGCAGACTAAAACTCACTGTTTCCAGCTGATTAGCCCAAAGACTTTCATGCCTAAAATAGAACTTGAACTCCCCATCTCCTGGCTTCTAGACTGATGCCTTCACCCCAGACACAATCAAGATAAATATAGATATTGCTTTGATTGATTAATCTCCATCCCATGTAGACATCTGTGTCAATCATGTTGTGGAACACTCACATTGCTTTCCGTTTTCATAAAAATATAAAGCTATAAATGCTGGAAACAAGATCTGAATAAAGCATAGAATGATAACAAATAAAAATAAAAACAATCAGAAAAAAGTATGGGTGGGGATAAAAAATTGCTGGCTTAGTTCTGTGTCATGCACATATTAAAACACATTTTTAGCAGCTGCAAAAATTGTATAATTTCCAGTGCATTATGTCTCTAGGGTTTAGAGCTGGGCAGAAAAAGACTTCAGCATCCTTACCAAAGTTCCATAAATGGACGGTTCCCTTGAATTTCTCCAGGGAGATCGCAGAAACCTTTTGCCATTTAATTACTGTACATATATTCAGGAGTGGGATTCAGCCGGCTTGGACCGGTTTGGGCAAACCAGTTGTTCCAGTGATCAGTTGGCCTCACCCACCTGCCCCTGTCCTTTATTTCCATGTGTTTGCAGCTCAGTGTTCTGACCAAGGCTTCTGAAACCGTAATTAAGCACACACTTATTTTAAAAACAAGCCTGGTTTTATTTCAACACTGGGAATTATCTTCATTCCCAGCCAGTAATGAATCTCAAACAGTCCCCCGAGATAAGCACCCACCTTTCTTTCCTGTGAAGTGCGACCAATAACAGAAGTGTCAAATGAACTAGAACAAAAACCAACTGAAATACAAAGAGCTTCAAGGTTTAATCTGAACTGAATGAATGACTTTTCTTCCTCCAAAGATTTCATCATCTTGGCCTGCTTTTTATCCCTTATGGGAGGGGCAATCACCTCCCAGTCTTACTCCCAAGTCACCTCTTTTGTTTCAGCTGCTCTCGCCTTCTAACAGCTCTGCGCACATGTGTACTGGGAACAGGCTCCCCCTGGTCCTCTGCCTCGCTGCTGCCAGACTCTGGAGGCCCCAGAGCAGCACCCCACTTCCAGATGGCCACTCTATCTATCTATCTATCTATCTATCTATCTATCTATCTATCTATCTATCTATCTATCTATCTATCTATCTATCTACCTACCTACCTACCTACCTACCTACCTACCTACCTACCTACTTACCTATCTAGCCAACCACACAGATAGACAGACAGACAGCCATATCTATAGTCTGTCTGTCTGTCTCTATCTATCTATCTATCTATATCTATCTATCTATCTATCTACATCTATCTACTATCTCTATCCCCTATCTATCTATCTATCTATCTATCTATCTATCTATCTATCTATCTATCTATCTATCTATCTATCTATCTACCTACCTACCTACCAACCTACCTACCTACCTACTTACCTATCTAGCCAACCACACAGATAGACAGACAGACAGCCATATCTATAGTCTGTCTGTCTGTCTGTCTGTCTGTCTCTATCTCTCTATCTATCTATCTATCTATCTATCTATCTATCTATCTATCTACTATCTATCTATCATCTATCTATCTATCTATCTATCTCCCTCTATCCCTCTATCCATCTATTCTGCTCTAGTCATAATCAAAATCACACATATTGTCAACACTGACCAGTGATTACTCTATTCCCGTAACAGACATTTAAAATAAAATAAAATACAAGGACAATTCAATACCACGCCAGGAAGACTGAAATGGACGTGCAAATGAATTAAAAGATGTAAGCACAGTCCTTAGGAAAGTGACAAATACTAACATGAAAACAAATGGAAATATCAATGATAGAATATTATTATTTTTTTTTTAAAAAATCCCCTTGTTTAAACATTCCAAAGTAGATTAAGAGCCTCATAAAACATTAATATGTTTCAATAGTTTATCGACCAATTAAGGAGAGAAAAATCAAACGCTCACAGGTCAGCAAGGACGGCTTGATTAATGAAAAGAAAATAAATGCTCATAAGTCCAAATGAAGAAGATTGGCCTTGGGTTAAGATGTACTGTCCACCGATATTTGTAATCGTGTTTACTCTCTGGAATGCTGTTTATCCCTCCTTGAAATAAATGTGCAACTTGATTTGAAATGCAGAGTCCTTTTGCTCTTAAACTAGACATAGTTTTTGATTTCTTGGAAATCTTTTATTTAACACCCCCTCCCCTGTTTTTTGGGGTCCTGTTGTAGAGGCATTTAGGTCTCACAACAAATCAAGTCAAATATCTTTATAACAATTTTTTTTTAAACTAGGGCATACAAAACCTTTGCTAGACCAATACTCAAACACAGTTCATCTGTCTGGAACCCGCACTGTGTATCGGACATTAATACAATTGAGCGAGTCCAGAAGTATTTCATGAGAAAAGTACTACACTCCTCTGCTCGCAACAGAATACCCTACATCAGGCTTGAGATTTTGGGCTTGGACAACCTTTAACTACGCTGCCTACGGTTAGACTTAAGCATAGCACACAAAATTATCTGCTACAATGTCCTACCAGTCAATGACTACTTCAACTTCAACCACAACTATACAAGAGCACACAACAGATACAAACTCAATGCAAACTGCTCCAAACTTGATTGCAGAAAGTACGACTTCAGCAACAGAGTGGTTAATGCCTGGAATGCACTACCTGACTCTGTTGTTACATTCTCAGACCTCAAACTAACCACTGTTGACCTCACGCCATTCCTAAGAGGTCTGTAAGGGGCGTGCATAAGTGCCTACCATCCCTGTCCTATTGTCTACCATTTATTTGTACCTATTTCCTGTATTCTTATTCATGTTTATACTTATACCTATTATCTTGTAAGCGATTGACAAATCAAATAAATAAATAAAAATAAAAGAAGGAAGGAAAGAAGGAAGGAAGGGGGAAGGAGGGAGAACAGGGAAGGAAGGAAGGAAGGAAAGAAGAAAAGAAGGAAGGAGAGGAATGGGAGGGAGGAAGGAAGGAAGGGGAAAGGAAGGAGAACAGGGAAGGTGAAGGAAGGAAGGAAGGAAAGGAAAGAATGGAGGGAGGAAAGAAGGAAGGAAAGGAAAGGAAGAGAGAGAAAACCCATTCCTAAGAGGTCTGTAAGGGGTGTGCATAAGTGCACCATCGTGCCTACCATCCCTGTCCTATTGTCTACCATTTATTTGTACCTATTTCCTGTATTCTTACTCATGTTTATACTTATACCTATTATCTTGTAAGCGATTGACAAATCAAATAAATAAATAAAAATAAAAGAAGGAAGGAAAGAAGGAAGGGGGAAGGAGGGAGAACAGGGAAGGAAGGAAGGAAAGAAGAAAAGAAGGAAGGAGAGGAATGGGAGGGAGGAAGGAAGGAAGGGGAAAGGAAGGAGAACAGGGAAGGTGGAATAAGGAAGGAAGGAGAGGAAAGAATGGAGGGAGGAAAGAAAAGAAGGGAGGGAGCAGGAGGAAGGAAGGAAGGAAAGGAAAGGAAGAGAGAGAAAACCCATTCCTAAGAGGTCTGTAAGGGGTGTGCATGTGCACCATTGTGCCTCCCGTCCCTGTCCTATTGTCCCCCATTTATTCGTACCTATTTCCTGTATTCTTACTCATGTTTATACTTATACCTATTATCTTTAAAAGTGATTGACAAATAAAATAAAATAAAATGAAGAAATAACCATTTTTGATGAGCCTTTACAATAAAAAAAGAAGTTTAATATAATTCATTATTGGCAAGGGGGGGGGGAACAATAGGATAATAAAACAATATATTTAATTAAAAGTTTTGTGCAGTTGTATTAGTTATATATTGGCCCAGGGTTGAGTTGTGGGAGTCCTTGGTGCTCTATGAGCTTGGTTATTTCCTTGCAGATATTTCACGACCCACCTACGTAACATCATTCATTCACTTATTTGTGGACTGTGCATTTATTTGATTTAGAAGACATATAATACTAGGAAATATGTGGAAGAACCTTAACAAAGCTCCCCAGGTAGCACTGCTTCATTTAGGTATGTTAGACTCACATATTGTTTCATTCAAACTTGTCTTAAATTACCAGGATAAACTTGTCTTAAATTACCTGGCCTTGTGTTGCTTCCAGAGCAGATGGGTGGCAAAGTGAATAAGTAAGAAGTAAATAAATAAGTAAGTACGTAAGTAGTAAACAAAACTCCCAGCAACACAAACGGGGCAACTCACTTATATGTAAACACAAAAGCAAACCCCACTTTCTTCTAGCACTGAGGATGTTACCTAGTTGGGCAATGAAACATCTGCAAGGAAACAACCCAGCTCAGAGACCAACAGAGACTCTACAGTTCTCCTCCTCCTCCTCCTCCTCCTCCTCCTCCTCCTCCTCCTCCTCCTCCTCCTCCTCCTCCTCCTCCTCCTCCTCCTCCTCCTCCTCCTCCTCCTCCTCCTCCTCCTCCTCCTCCTTTCTCCTAGCACTGATGAGGCTACCAAGTTGGATCATGAAATGTCTGCAAGAAAACCACCAAGTTCTGAGAGCACCAAGGACCCCGGAGTTGTATAATTTGGTGAAGATATTTTGCCACCTCCTACATGAGTGTGGGATAGCATCCCTTAAAAAGGAATAAATTTATTAGTGTGACCTTTGTATCTGGAGAGGATTTTTTGGGGGGGGGCATTAGAGTACATTTTGGGGCAGGATAAAAAGACATCCCCGAGGACCTGAGTGAGAGAGTCTACTTCCTTGGCTCCACAAGGGCAAAGTCGAAGGTCCCGTTTGGCCCTCCGATTCGATGTCTGTTTCTGACTCTGAATCTAACACCTGTCAAGACCTAAGGAAGAGGGCAGGAGGCTTCTCCCCTTAGGGAAGGAAAGGGTGGGTTGAAAAGCTTTGGCACTTGCAAAAAGTGAAAAGTGCCCTTGGAAAAAGAACCAAGAGCCACTTATAATGTATCGGATGCTCCAGTGCATCTAAAAATGAGAACTGAGAGAAGAAAGCATTAGAGGACAGAGGTGAGAGAAGGAGCCTTGCCTATGATGTAGAACAAAATGACAGGAAGGAAGGAAGGAAGGAAGGAAGGAAGGAAGGAAGGAAGGAAGGAAGGAAGGAAGGAAGGAAGGAAGGAAGGAAGGAAGGAAGGAAGGAAGGAAGGAAGGAAGGTGGATAGAGGGAAGGAAAGAAGGGAGATGAAGAGAAGGAAGGAAGGAAAGAAGGAAGGAAAGAAGGAAGGAAGGAATGAAAGAAGGTGGATAGAGGGAAGGAAAGAAGGGAGATGAAGAGAAGGAAGGAAGGAAAAGGAAGGAGGATAGTGAGAGAAGGAGTCTTCCCTATGAGGCAGAACAAAATGATAGGAAGGAAGGAAGGAAGGAAGGAAGGAAGGAAGGAAGGAAGGAAGGAAGGAAGGGAAGGAAGGAAGGAAAGAAGGAAGGAAGGAAGGAAGGTGGATAGAGTGAAGGAAAGAATGGAGAGATGAAGAGAAAGAAGGAAGGAAGGAGGATAGAGGTGAGAGAAGGAGTCTTCCCTATGATGCAGAACAAAATGACAGGAAGGAAGGAAGGAAGGAAGGAAGGAAGGAAGGAAGGAAGGAAGGAAGGAAGGAAGGAAGGAAGGAAGGAAGGAAGGGAGGGAGGGAGGGAGGGAGGGAGGGGGAGGAAGGAAGGTGGATAGAGGAAAGGAAAGAAGGGAGATGAAGAGAAGGAAGGAAGAAAGGAAGGAAGGAGGATAGAGGTGAGAGAAGGAGTCTTCCCTATGATGTAGAACAAAATAACAGGAAGGAAGGAAAGAAGGTGGATAGAGGGAAGGAAAGAAGGGAGATGAAGAGAAGGAAGGAAGGAAGGAATGAAGGAAGGAATGAAAGAAGGTGGATAGAGGGAAGGAAAGAAGGGAGATGAAGAGAAGGAAGGAAGGAAAGAAGGAAGGAGGATAGTGAGAGAAGGAGTCTTCCCTATGAGGTAGAACAAAATGACAGGAAGGAAGGGAAGAAGGAAGGAAGGAAGGAAGGAAGGTGGATAGAGGGAAGGAAACAAGGGAGAGATGAAGAGAAGGAAGGAAGAAGGGAAAGGGAATGGAAAAAGGAAAGGAAGGGAAAGAAGGGAGAAGAATGAAGTAAAGAAAGAGGTTGTAGGGAGGAGGGAGGGAAGAAAGAGGAAGGAAAGAAGGAGAAGGGTGGAAGTAGGAAGGAAAGAATGGCGGGAGGAAGGAAGGAGAAGAAGAAGAAAGGAAAGAGATGGAAAGAGGAGGGAGGGTGGAAGGGAGGAAGGAGAGTGGAGAAAGGGAGGAAAGAAGGAAGGAAGGGTATGGGAAAAAGAAGGAAGGAAATATTCTGACATACAAAATCAATAAGGGAAGTTAGATCCACTTAACGGCTGCATGATTCACTTAACAACTGCCATGATTTACATAATAACCCTGACAAAAAAGGTTGTATAATCAGCCACGAGTCACCCAAACTCCTCTCTTTGGTTAGCCATGGAAATTCTGGTCCCGATTCTGGAACTCAATGGACTCCCAATAAGGGGGACTGTTTTAATACCGATGTTCTGCAAGACAGGATTATTTTTAATATGTATAAAATGTCAATTTTCCCTCCATTATCTATTGCACAAATTCACCCACAAAGACTTCTAATTTTTTTTTGGTGCATTAATTGCACATTAAAGCATTCCTTTATCCACAGTGATGCAACCAGTTGAAGCCCAGCTGGGAATTAATGAGTTTCCTAATATAATATCGTTGGTCCTTTGTCTGCTGTTTCAAATTCAATTAATCTGATTTTTTTTTTTTTGCGACGGGAGATTCATCACAGGCTGTGCTCTGGGGGGGGGGGACCCTGAAATGCCAGGAAGAAAACAAACAAACAAACAAACAAACAAAAACCCTCCCAATTAATAAATAATTTTAAAATTATTTCCTTTCTTCTCTATCTTCCTCATCGCCCCCTCCCTCAGGTAGCAGGTGCGAAATTCACCAAGCCGAGCGCACAAAAAATAAGCTCCAAAGCAATTACGCATTCTTTCGGGGGTTTTTTTTTCCTACTTTTTTTTTTTTACGAGCTTCTTTGATATGTCGGGAATCCAGTGGAGTTTTTTTTTTAAAAAAAATGAACAAATGCAAATCCATTCTCTTTTTTCAAAAGGCCCCTTGGACAAAAGCAAGAAGACAGGTGCTTATTTTTTGAAAATGCCAGACAGGAGCTTTTCATGCTCGCTTTTCCTGTTCAGGTCAGTGGCTCAGCTCATTTATATATATATATTTTTTAAAAAAGGCTAATAAATACCAATCTGACAGTCAGCCTAATATTCCAGAATCAAAAGCCATTATTGACTTTGCCATATTGATCTACGACAACCGAGTCGGGAGGAGGGAGCGGTGTGTATAATAGATTGCGCTGTTTCTTCCTTTTACGTGGATGCTTGGCTTGGCCTTCCTCTGCATTAAATTAAGGTTGCTCTATCAGGAATTGTTAAAAGAAGCCGTGGTGGAGCCAGCTCATCCGATGGTAGCTACGACAGTCTGTGGATTTACGATCTATTTCTATCTTTATTTCATTTATAAGACGCCCGGCTCCCTAAGGAAAGGGACTCTGGACGGCTGGCAATGAAATAAAACGATACATACAAGAAGTATACATATATAATTATAAATATAAGTGACTCTAGGTGCTTGAAATGAAGCAGGATCAAATGGAAAGTACTGTAAAAGCTAAGAGACAGGAAAGGTGTGGAGGTGGGACCTTCTGTCTTAGTCCAGCAGCCACCACTGGGATGGAGCGATCTATGAAAGGAGGGAAGGTGAAAAGGAGGGAAGGAAGGATGGAGGGAGGAAAGAAAGAAAGAGAACGAGAGACACAGAAAAAGAAAGAGTGAGTGAGAGAGAAAGAGAATGAGGGAGAGGAAGCAAAAGAATGAGAGAGAGAAAAAAGACAGAGAATGAGAGAGAGAGAGAGAGAGATAATGAGAGACAGAGATTAAGAGAAAAGAGAATTAGAAAGAAAGAGAATGAGAGAGAAAGAGAAAGCAAGCAAGCAAGTAAGAAAGAAGAAAGAAAGAAAGAAAGAAAGAAAGAAAGAAAGAAAGAAAGAAAGAAAGAAAGAAAGAAAGAAAGAAAGAAAGAAAGAAAGAAAGAAAGAAAGAAAGAAAGAAAGAAAATGAGAGAGATGGATGTCGGAAGTCCTGTAATTTTCAGCTATTCCTGGGCAAGTCAAGCCTGAGTTTCAATGAATGACTTCAGCCTGCCTCTCTCTCTCTCTCTCTCTCTCTCTCCCTCCCTCCCTCCCTCCCTCCCTCCCCTCTCTCTCTCACACACACACCCTCCTTTCCCTCCTTGCTCTATAAATGGACTTCAAATCCCATCCTCTTTCTCTGCTGGGAAGCACCTGCCTGGCATCCATCTTTCCAAGCTTCTGCCATTTTTCCCCCCATGTCTCTTTTCTTCGCTAGGATCAGCTGGGACTCGAGAAGAGGCAGAGAATAGAAGGGGTTGGCGGGGCCAGTCGGAGGTGGTATTTGCCGGTTCTCTGAACTACTCAAAATTTCCGCTCCTGGTTCTGCAGAACTGGTCAGAACCGGCTGAAGACCGCCTCTGACTAGGGGTGACATGATAGCAGGGGTCCCATATTTGAGTGGCTCCTACAAAGAAGAAGGGGGTCAACCTCTTCTCCAAAGCACCTCAAGGCAGGACAAGAAGCAACGGATGGAAACTAATCAACGGGAGAAGCAACCTAAAATGGAGGAGAAATTTTCAGAAGTTGGAATGCCCCGACACTGGAAATTCAATTCAGAACACAGTTAGAAAGGACCTTGGAGGTCTTCTACTCCAGCCCCCTGCTCTAGTCGGAGGTTCTATACCATTTCAAGCAAGTGGCCATCCAGTCTCTTCTTAAAATCCTCCAGTGATGAAGAACCAACAACTTCTGAAGGCAAGGCTAAGTTTCTCCTTAGTTCAAGGTTGCTTCTCTCCAAGATAAGTTTCCATCCATTGTTTCTTGTCCTGGTGCTTTGGAGAATAGCTTGACCCCCCTTCTTCTTTGGGGCAGCCCCTCAAATATTGGAAGACTGCTATCATGTCATCCCTGGTTCTTCTTTTCTCTCGACTACACATTCCCAAATCCCGCAACTGTTCTTCATAGGTTTTAGTCTCCTGGCCTTTAATCATCCTCGTTGTTCTTCTCTGCACCTTTTCCAAAGTCTCAACATCTTTTTTTTGGTCGACCAAAACTGGTTATGGTATTATTCCAGATGCGGCCTTACTAAGGCTTTATAAAGTGGTCCTAATACTCCATGTGATTTTGATTTTAGGCCTCTGTTTATACTACCAAGGATTCCCTTGGTGTCAGCTGGTGCTCCATTCAAAATCCAAGAAAGAAATACTTAGACTCTTTTAATCAGAGAAAATATATCTTTTACTGGAAATGAAGTGGCAGCAACAAGAGAATTCTGAATCTGAGGGAATAGGCGCGTAAATCACATATACAAAGTGATGGAAATGTTCCCACCCCCAATAGTTCAAATGGTTCTTCCAATTAAAAGTTGTGAATATCATCATGTGGACATTTTCAGGTGGTGATGAAGTTTCTGTCCATTGACCTTGGCATACTTTGATAACGGTTTGCAAGCTGCGCAGAGAAGAGAAAGCTAAGCAAGAAATAGAAACCTAAGCAGGAATGTACTCTCCCCCTCCTCATTTTATACAATGTTAGTTTATAACACCTCCAGCTCGCTTCCCCTACTTGTCCCCCCTCCCCCCCATTACTTATGGCAGCCGAAAGATGCAAAGCAATGGTAGAAGATCTTGAAGGCTGATACTTGGCTTTTTTTGGCTGCCACCAATAATTGAACAGCCCTTTGCCTGAAATAGCGTAGGGTCTCCTTTTTGATCAGGGGATAGACTAGAAGACCTCCAAAGTCCCTTCAAATTTTGTTATTCTAACAAGGAGCAGGCTCAGGGGAAACACGATAGCATCTTGCAATTTTTGAAGAGCTGTCATGGGGAAAAGAGAACCTGAAGGCAGGGCAAGATGCAATGAGTGGAAGCTGGTCCAGAGGGAGATCCAGATCAGTCAATCATGATCTTTCTGGATCTTGAGACTGTCTTCTAAATTTTCGGCTGTTCTCCTTTAGCTTGGTATCGCAATTCCTTCTCATGGCACATGATTTTTCCCTTACTTTCCTTATTTCCTTCATCGACCACCAGAGGGAGCCCGTGAAACCAGCAAGAATTCCAAGATAAACATTAAAGATGTTGCAAAAATGAAGACAATTTGTGTGTCTTTGTGTGCGTGTCTTTTGGTGGCCCTTTCTTTTATGCCCCAGAAAACTTGAGCTCACCTGATAAAGATCATATATAGAGCAGTGTTGGCAAACCTTTTCGGCACCGAGTGCCGAAATGGGATCATGCGCCCAGAGGAGTGTGGGAAATCGGAAGTGCAGCTCCCTGGCGCGTGCGTGGGAGCGCCGAAAAACCGGAAGAGCAGCTCCCCTGGCGTGCATACGCATGCCGGCCACCTGGTCTTCCAGTTTCTGGCATGCATGCGTGCACGAAGTCCAACTGACGCATTGGAAACCGGAAGCTCAGCTTCCCGGCGGGCGCATGCCTGCTGGGGAGCTGATCTTCCAGTTTCCAGTGCTCCTACATGCGAAGACCAGCTGGCCAGCACCCATGCATGCGCCAGAACCCAGAAGAGCAATGGACAATGGCTGGCGTGCCTGAAGAGATGGCTCTGTGTGCCACTTCCGGCACGCGTGCCATAGGTTCGCCATCACGGATGTAGAGCCATGTTCTTATCCTTCTGTCTCAATCCAGAACATTTTGGGACCCCCCACCGTATACAAAACAAGTTTTGTGGTTTGTATTCTCTATGCATTGGTGTTTACAAACATCTGTTTTTTTTCTGGTTATTCTGCAACTTTTCCATTTAAGCTTATTTCCTACCAAGAAGAGACATTCACAAATGGATGCAATGATACACAAGACACAAACACTGCCATCCAGCCCCACATCAGAGTCTGATCTTTACTCCTCCTCCTCCTCCTCCTCCTCCTCCTCCTCCTCCTCCTCCTCCTCCTCCTCCTCCTCCTCCTCCTCCTCCTCCTCCTCCTCCTCCTCCTCCTCCTCCTCCTTGTCTTTCTCCACTCCACACACCTCACTCCCTTCTAGCCCTGAAGATGTTACTTATTTGGGTCATGAAACGTCTGCAAGAAAACCACCAAGCTCAGAGAGCACCAAGGACCCCTCATGTCAACCTTGATCTACAACTATTCTCCTTTATTTTAAAGAAGAGATTAGGCAACCATTTGTCTGACGTATATAAGGTCTCTCCTGCTTGAGCAGGGGGTTGGACTAGACAACCTCTAAGGCCCCTTCCAACTCTATTATTCTGTATTCTGTGCAATATAGATACTTTTCATCTTAAGTGTCTCTCTTTGGGCAAAATTCTCCTAGTGAATCTTTGTTCTCTTTCCTGTTCATCAATGAAGAATATCTGTCAAGCTAAAGACAATTCAACCTGTTAACAAAAACAACCATCTGCACATTTGCGGATTCACACCATCCACGGCTGTATAGTGTGACTGTGCATGCCCACAAACACACAAGCCAACACATTTTATTACCCTGCTCTTGTGTATAACTTGCAAGAATTGTTCTGAATGCCAGCTGTTTTTTTTTTGTTTGTTTGTTTCATAAGAAGCCAAAGGGGCCTGCCTGAGTTTGCCACATTTTTTTTTTTAATATCCACCCGAAATTACATTTCAGCCTCTTTGAGGACCAAACCTTTAAAATTCAATTTTGTATCGATATAATTAGTTAAGGAAAAGTAAAAGTGAAGGAGCACAAAAAAGGGGGGTGCCATTTGATTATGCTTCTCCAAGCAAGTAGACCCCAGCGTCAATCTTCCTGCAACGGGACCAATAGAAATATTAACTTCTGCTTCCAGAGGAAATGAAATAAATTTTCTCGAAGGCCACCTTAGCCCTGCTGGATGAAAAATGTGTGTGTGTGTGTGTGTGTGTGAAGATGTATGATCAGAGATTTTGAAATGAAATCTACAATGGATTCCTAAGTGCAGAGAAATGAACTCAAAAATGTGTCTGTCTATCTATCTATCTATCTATCTATCTATCTATCTATCTATCTATCTATCTGGAAGAAGATGTATGATTAGAAGTTTTGAAATGAAATCTTCAATGGATTCCTAAGTGCAGAGACATGAATTCAAAAAATGTCTATCTGTCTATCTATCTATCTATCTATCTATCTATCTATCTATCTATCTATCTATCTATCTATCTATCACCTCTCTCTCTCCATCCATCCACCCTATCTATCTATCTATCTATCTATCTATCTATCTATCTATCTATCTATCTATCTTCTATCTATCTCTTTCTTTCTATCTCTTTCTTTCTTTCTATCTATCATCTCTCTCTCCCTCTCTTCCTCTATCCATCATCCCTCTCTTTTATCTATCTATCTATCTATCTATCTATCTATCTATCTATCTATCTATCTATCTATCTATCTATCTATCTATCTATCCATCCACCCACCTACCTATCTCCCTATCACTCTGCTAAACACTTAACTTCCACAGCCCTCTCTTACTTCTAAAGATATTTACTTATGTATTAGGGCTGTATTGCTATTACCCCGGTGGCACAGTTGTTAGAATGCAATATTGTAGGTTAATTCTGCCCATTGCTAGGAGTTTGATTCTCACTGGCTCAAGGTTGACTCAGCCTTCCATCCTTCTGAGGTGAGTAAAATGAGAACCCAGATTGTTTGGGGCAAGAGGCTGACTCTGTAAACTGCGTAGAGAGGGCTGTAAAGCATATGAAGCGGTATATAAGTCTAAGGGCTACTGCTATCGCTATCCTTCTCACCTTTCCTACTATCTTCTCCCTTCTCCTGATAAATCTTATGATTTATCACTTGTTCTTTGTCTCTTATGACTAATGACAGTATCTTATGATTTATGATCTATGACCTACCACTTTGTGGTTTGCATATACACGAAAAGCTTCTGCACCACAGACAAATTCCTTGGGGGTTCAATCACGCTTGGCCAAGAAAGAATTCTGTTTCTATTTCTATATAAATAAATATTACCAAAATACAAAATATAATATGGTTTCCTTTTCCACATGTTGGATGGAACCAGTTTGTTGTTATTAGCTTATGAATGGAATGGAATGGAATGGAATGGAATGGAATGGAATAGAATAGAATAGAATAGAATAGAATAGAATAGAATAGAATAGAATAGAATAGAATAGAATAGAATAACAGAGTTGGAAGGGACCTTGGAGGTCTTCTAGTCCAACCCCCTGCTTAAGCAGGAAACAAACAGAATATATTCATGAATTGGAATAGAGCATGGTAACAAGGTCAGCCAATGAATAGGCATAGCCTATGAGGACTGTTTGAAAACTGAAACTAGAAGTAGCCTAGGCATGGCTCTATATTAAGCTCTGCAGCTCTGAAGCTATATTAAGATCTGAGTCTGTCTATTGAAAATGAAACTGCTTCTCTCCTCTGCTGTGTGTCTTGCTTGCCTGCTGAACTAAGGTGAAACTGATGTCTGTTTCTGAGCTCCTGAGTTGCTGTTCTGCTCTGAACCTGTAATATGTCTGCTTCTGTTTGAGTTTACTCCATGCTGGAGAAATCTACAACTGGTATTGTAAAATTAACCTTATATGTTTACAAAGAAGTTAAATGAAGCCTCAGCCATCTCTGTGTATTTTTCTGGTGCTGAATTTACGCTGCAATACTCTGAACAAAATGGTTGTCCAATCTCTTTCTAAAAACATATGTGTAGAGCTGAACCCTGTAAATTTGCACTCGTGGTTAATCACCCGTGACAACAGAAGGAGGATGCTCAGAAAGAAGGAAGTAGAGAAGAACTGGTTGACAACATGATGATATCTCTGGTGCCGATAAACCATCAGGAAGTTGTCTAAGATGTTGCACAGCCCTGTCCTCCTCCTCCCTTGACCTATATCACTCTAGCCAGTGTTGAGTAAGCTTTAGTTTGGAAATTTAATAACTCAAAAGGAGCACTTTGGACTGCATTCAAAAGTAGTAAAAAGTGAGTAGCATTTATGATTTTTCTAAGCAGTCTTCACCAGGATTACTACTACTACTTCTATCAATTAGAATAGAGCTGGAAGGAACCTTGGAGGTCTTCTAGTCCAACCCCCTGCTCAAGCAGGAGATCCTATTCCATTTCAGATCAATGGCTGTCTAGTTCTTGAAAACCTCCAGTCATGGAGCATCCACAACCTCTGGAGACAAGCCATTGCTCTATTAATTAACAGAATAACAGAGCTGGAAGGGACTTTGGAGGTCCTCTAGTCCAACCCCTTGCTCAAGCAGGAGTCCTTGTACCTTATCAGACAAGTAGCTGTCCAATGTTTTCTTCAAAACCTCCAGTGATGAAGCACCCAGGACTTCTGAAGGTAAGTCTATAGAGATTCTCAGTCATCCAAGTCATGGTTCACCCAAAGGTCATTTCCCTCACCCACAAAAGGCTCCTAAGCTTTCTGGTTTTTTCTTGGAAGACGTTTCGCTTCCCATCCAAGAAGCTTCTTCAGCTCTGAGTCAGCTCTGAGTTATCTGGTGTGTTTTGTGATCAGTTGTTGCATATGGTTATTTCTTGCAGATCTTCCAATGTGCCATTTTTGCTACTTTGTTATGCTGTGGTTTGTAGTCAGTCTGTATGATCTTGCGGCAACTAACTAGGTAATCCACTGTTTTCTCAGCTTCTCTGCAGAAATAGCATTTGCTATCTGTTCTTGTCTTTTCAGTTCTTCTTCTTCTTCTTATTTCTTTACATAGAAATAAAAAAATAATGAGCCTTCAGGAATTTTCGTCAAGTCATTGAGCATTTTTTTTTTTTTTGAAAGATGTGATGATCTGGTTCAGAATATGGGTATCTGAACCGAACAATGAAATAAATATGATCTGCATTTATCTGATTAGCATATTCAACAGTCTTACCCTGACTTATCCATGACAGTAACTATGAGAGGGATAATGGAAGTCCTGGTGGACAATAACTTAAATATGAGCCAGCTGTATGGTGCAGCAGCCAAAAAAGCCAACACAATCCTAGACTGCATGAATAGAGGGATAGAATCAAGATCATGTGAAGTTCTAACACTGCTTTATAAAACCTTAATAAGACCACACTTGGAATAGTGCATCCAGTTTTGTCACCACAATATATATATAAAAAAAAGATGTTGAGACTCTGGAAAGGATGCAAAAAAGAGCAACAAAGAGGGAATGGAGCCAAAACATATTAAAAAGGTTGCAATAATTGGGTATGTCTGGTTTAATGAAAAAAAAAGGATTGGGGTAACATGATAGCAGCCTTCCAATATTTGAGGGGCTGCCACAAAGAAGAGGGGGTCAAGTTATTCTCCAAAGCACCTGAAGGCAGGATGAGAAACAATGGATGGAAACTAATCAAGGAGAGAAGCAACCTAGAACTAAGAAGAAATTTTCTGGCAGTGAGAACAATTAATCAGTGGAACAACTTGCCTCTAGAAGTTGTTGGTGCTCCATCACTGGAGACTTCCAAACAGAGACTGGACAATCATTTATCTGAAATGATACAGGGTCTCCTGCTCAAGCAAGGGGTTGGCTAGAAGACCTCCAAGATCCCTTTGAATTCTATAATTCTATGTTCTTTGACTTGGGATGATTTGGCTAGAAGCAAGCAGGTAGTTAAGTAAGTCAAGATAAAAAATAAAGAAAGTCCCTTAAGAAGTGGGTGAATATTCTTCATTGATTCAGGTTGATTGGCCATACTGAGCCGATGGATCAATGCGATCCATCAAAGCAAATACGGTATTTGGATGCTTTATATCCATTTGTCTGAGTGAGGCCCAATTGACTCCTGTCCTACTTGAAGCTTTGCTCCGGATTGATTCAAAGGTCTGAATAGAATCAATTTTCCGAATTGCATCTGAGCTGGATTCAAGCAGACATATCAAATATGACCCAATACTGATCCTCTGGCTTTTGATTGCTCGTGTGTGTGTGTGTTTGTGTGTGTGTAAGGGGGGGGGGAGAGGGAGAGGGAGGGGAGAGGGAGGGGGGAGAGAGAGGGAGAGGGAGAGAGAGAGAGAGAGAGAGAGAGAGAGAGAGAGAAAGAAAGAAAGAAAGAAAGAAAGAAAGAAAGAAAGAAAGAAAGAAAGAAAGAAAGAAAGGAAGGAAGGAAGGAGAGAGCGACATAGAAACAAGAAACTTTGTCCTCTGTATACAACAGCAGCATTTTGAGAAGAGTGTTTCATTGAGTTCCTCCTGTGTATCAACCAGTTTGGACATGGAAGTATTAAAGACATAGGCTGAAGCTTTTGATTCCTTGGTGCTCTTTGATCTTGTTGTCTTGTTGCTTGACTGAACTAGGTAATATAATCAGTGCTTCTAGCTGGGAAACTGTAAGAAACCTAGATCAAGCTAAGGGCAAAAACCCTAGAGCCATGGTGGGACAGTAGTTGGAATGCAGTATTGCAGGCTAACTCCGCCAATTGCCAGCAGTTTGATCCTGACTGGCTCAAGCTTGACTCAGCTTTCCATCCTTCCGAGGTTGGTAAGATGAAGACTCAGATTGTTGGGGGCAATAAGCTGAATTATTAATGCTATAAAGCTCTATGAAGCAATGTGTAAGTCCTATTGAAAGTGCTGGACAATTCCTGGAAACTTGGCACAAATCAGCCATCAACAGGCACATACAGATAAACAACATCTACATACCATTCAAAGGAGATAATCACCAACTCAAAAAAGAAAGCAGAAAGACCCCAAAAAACCACACATCCTTTTCAGCAATCAACATCCAGATAGGCAGAGGTTAATACCTTAAGAAATACTAGACCAACAATCAAGCAATAAACAACGCTCCAACCAAGGAACTATCAACTCAGACAAACAAATATCAAACAACAGCCTAATCAAGGAACCACCAAGAATATTCCCACCAATAGTAGCTGGGTAAGCTGCTTGTATATAAACAGAGAGCAAACCCCCTCCCTGCTAGAATTGATGATGTTACCTGGTTGGGTCATGAAACATCTGCAATTGTGGATAAAAAACAATTGTGGATCAGAAAGACAAAAAGGTCTGGATAATGGAGACAGTGGAAGAGAAGAGAAGGAGCTGAAGAAAATCACAAAATACAAAGACTTGCAAATAGAAATAGAATGACTGTGGAAAAAGTAAGCAAAGGTAGCACAAATAGTAACAGACACCTAGCCCAAAACAAATGAAGAACCATTTGAGCAGCTACAGCATTGACAAATTCTCTATCAGTCTCTATTAGAAGAGAAGAGAAGAGAAGAGAAGAGAAGAGAAGAGAAGAGAAGAGAAGAGAAGAGAAGAGAAGAGAAGAGAAGAGAAGAGAAGAGAAGAGAATGGGACCTTGGAGGTCTTTTAGTCCAGCCCCTGCTCAAGCAGGAGACAAGTGACTGTCCA
The DNA here is from genome assembly GCF_049901735.1 of Notechis scutatus. NCBI lineage: Eukaryota > Metazoa > Chordata > Lepidosauria > Squamata > Elapidae > Notechis > Notechis scutatus. The sequence goes on along the minus strand of NC_142010.1, from coordinate 264,340,653 downwards.
ATATCTTCAAAAACCTCTAGTGATGAAGAACCCACAACTTCTGGTGGCAAGCTGTTCCACTGGTTAATTGTCCTCACTGTTAAGAAATTTTTCCTTAATTCCAGGTTGCTTCTCTCCTTGATTAGTTTCCATCCATTATTTCTTGTCCTGCCTTCAGGTACTTTGGAGAATTGATTGACTCCTTCTTCTTTGTGGCAGCCTTTCAAATCCTGGAAGACTGATATCATGTCCCCCCTAGTCCTTCTTTTCTCTAGACCGGCCATACCCAAACCCTGCAACCGTTCTTCGTGTGTTTTAAGTCTCCAGACCTTTGATTGTTTTAGTTGCTCTTCTCTGCACTTTTTCCATAATCTCAACATCTTTTTTTTTTGTAGCACGGTGACCAAAATTGCTTGCAGTATTCCAGGTGTGGCCTTACTAGAGTTTTATAAAGCGGTATTAATACTTCCCGTGATCAATATCCTGCAGCAACCCTAACTGAACAATCGAGAGGCATCGTCAACTCAAATTGTTGCTCAGATTAGCACGTTGTTAAAGGTAATTCTGATAAATAAACCATGATTACTCAGAAGCCAGATGTTCTCTCCAGCATATTCAGTGCCCTGTTTCTCATCAAAATGGACAATCTGGTGGTTGGGCAAGTTTGAAAGGGGATGTCTCTAATTACAAGGGAAGCTTTATCAGTGGAATCAATTTAACGTTGCCTCTGATGATTCTTGAAACAACCGAATGCTGATAATCAGGATGCCGTGTTAATCCTTCCGATCGATGGGCATGGAGTTGCTGAAGAGCCCTTTGTTCTTCTTGAAAAACGAACATCAAAAAATAATTAACCAAGCTCCTTCCTTGTTGTTGTTGTTGAATTCCAGTCCCGGTGGAGGTAGGAGACTGACATCCATGAAGAAACGAGATTGTGATTCTCAAATCCCACGTCATGTTCTCATTTCTTTATTTAAGAAAATGTATACCACTGCCCAACTCATTCACGGACACTCTGGGTGCCTTACAAAGATGAAACCGCAATAAACACCCCAATAAAGGTCCACACACATTACACACACACACACACACACACACACACACCAGGGACAACAATCACAAAACTCCACTCCTTAGCATTGATGGTGTTACCTAGTTTGGATAATGAACATCTGCAAGTAAACAACCAAGTTCAGAGACTACCAAGACGCCACAGGTGTTTCTGTTTCTTCTGTTTCTTCTGTTTCTTCTTCTTCTTCTTCTTCTTCTTCTTCTTCTTCTTCTTCTTCTTCTTCTTCTTCTTCTTCTTCTTCTTCTTCTTCTTCTTCTTCTTCTTCTTCTTCTTCCTCCTCCTCCTCCTCCTCCTCCTCCTCCTCCTCCTCCTCCTCCTCCTCCTCCTCTTCTTCTTTTCCTCCTCCTCTCCCCCTTCTCCTTCCCCTCCCTCTCATTTTCCTTCTCCTTCTCCTTCTCCTTCTCCTCCTTCCTCTTCCCCTTTCCCTCTCCTATCCTTCTCCCACTCCCTCTCTTCCCTCCTTCTCCTTCCCCTTCTCCTTTCCCTCCTATCCTTCCCCTTCTGCTCCTCCCCTTCTTCTTTCCCTCTCCCTCCTTTCCTTCTCCTTCTCCTCCTTCCCCTACTTTCCCTCTCCCTCCTTTCCTTCTCCTTCTCCTTTTCCTTCCCCTCCCTCTCCTTCTCCTCCCCCTTCTCCTTCTCCTTCCCCTTTCCCTCTCCCTCCTATCCTTCTCCTCCTCTTCCTTTCATCTCTCTTATTCTGTTCTATTCTTTCTCTCCACAAATCACTTCCCCACAGTGGTCTTCCTCTTCCTCATCCCAAACCCCATTCCCTTCCAGCGCTGATGATATTACCTAGTTGGGTCATGAAACATCTGCAAGAAGAACAGCTAAGCTCAGAGACCACCAAGGCCCCTACAGTTCGACCCTGAGCTACAACTCTTTCTTTTCTATCAGTAAAACATCCTATTCTTGGCAATCCCAAAGAATTGTAAAACAGGTGATGGCGGGGGAAACAGAAGTTGGATTTTGTAATTCCCCACACCTGCTCCCCCCATTTCAAAGTACCAATCGCACACAATGTCCATTCCTTAAAGCAGGACGTTATGACAAAATGTATTTCCATTATTTATCCAGAATTCAGGTGAATATGTCTTTTTTTCTCAGAACTCCAGGGATTATTATTAGTATTTTTTTTTACAAAAACAGCAGTATCTAAAAATATTTTGAATGTTGGTTCACATCAACCAACAATTGATGGAGGTTCGTAGTTCATGATGCCAGCCCTCCTTCTCTTCATTTCCCCCCTTTGACATTAAGACGTGCATTTTAATTGAACAGATGTTGTGTCCTGAGATTTTTAATAGCCAGTGACAGCTCAAGGGAGCATTTAAGGTAAAGGGTAGAGGCTCTTCCAACTTCCATGACCAATCACAGAAATATGAAGGTCCTTTGAGAGGCAGGTATGAGGTTGCTTGAATTAAAAACTGAGGTTAAACAAGGATTTTTTTAAAAAAAAGCTTCCATAAGAGTACCGAAAAAGGTCATGATTTTATGCGCTGGAAATGAATTCACATATGCAGCTCCTAATGAAGAAGACTCTTCAAATGGCACATATTGCTCTGCGTTTCAACTTAAATCGTTCTGTGAAGGATTTAGAAATGAGAAGTCTAAGGCAAATATCACACCGAGTTCCAGGCTGTCCTTTTCTTTCGCCTCCAAATGCCGCAGAAGCCAATCAGATTTGGCCGCAGAGAGATTATACTGAAGTCTAAGCCAACTCAACTTTGTCCATTTCCATGTGTGAGGAAGAGGAGGAGGGAGAGGAGGACTGTGAGGTCCTTGGTGCTCTCTGAGCTTGGTGATTTTTTTGCAGGCATTTCATGACCCAACTACGTAACATTGTCAGTGCTAGAAGGGAGGAGGAGTAGGAGGAGAAGGGGAAGGAGAAGAAAGATGGGAGGGGGAGGAGCAGAAGGGGAGAGAGAAGAGAAGGAGGAAGAAGGAGAAGGATGGGAGAGAGGAGAAGGAGGGGGAGGAGGGGAGAGAAAAGAGGAGGAGGAAAAGGAAGAGGAGGAGAAGGATGGGAGAGAGGAGGAGGAAGGGGAGGAGGGAAGAGAGAAGAGAAGGAAGAGGAGGAGGAGGAGGAGGAGAAGAGGAGAGAGAGGAAGGAGGAGAGAGGAGGAGCAGGAGGAGGAGCAAGAAGACTCAGAAAGTCTTGGATATATTCAATTTACTTGCTGCCTTGAATTATTTGGAAAAATAATAACGGTGGGATATAAATCAATAAAACTAACAAGCAACGAAAAATTCATTGTTGAAGGGACAATGCATCTTCTCAAAGCCTTCTGTTCTCCCCTTACTACAAACATGTGGCTGCTCATGGGTCAGGATTTGCTCGCTTGAATTGGCTTTACTGGTGCACATTGCAGGAAAATTTTATGGATCAACAACTAACAGTTATCAGGCAAATGTTTCAGCTACAGATCAATAGAAAAGGGTATCTGTAGCTCAGGGTCCTTGGTGCTCTCTGAGCCTGGTTGTTTCCTGGCAGACGTTTTATGACCCAACTGGGTAACATCATCAGTACTAGAAGAGACTGGGGTTTGAAAGAAGGAGGAAGAGAGACAGAGGAGGAGAAGAAGGGAAGAAGAAGAGCAAGCAGGGGAATTGTGGGGTCCTTGGTGCTCTCTGAACTTGGTTGTTTCCTGGCAGACGTTTCATAACCCAACTAGGCAACATCATCAGTCTGTCAACTCATAAAATATTTCTATGGTCTTTTTAGCATTGCCAACAGAAAGGGAGGGAGAGCCATGTGGCAGCTTGCAAACCGAAAGTGCATTCCATAAATGTTTTCAAAGATAGTAACTAGACGAGCAAAGTTTCTGTCGTGCAAAATTCTAACTGGAGATCATGACTCTTGGCTATGGATGTGTCCCATTGGAGAATATGAATTACAATACACCCAGGGGGTGGCGGGAAACCAGGGTCAAGGGTGACAATGAATTATGTGCCTCAGAGTCAGCTACACCCAGGCAGTGCCAGACATTTTAACTCCCAATAAATCCTTTTGAAGTTTTGGAAGTATGGCTCAAGACTCATGATTTTAATGGGGGTAACTGCTGGAATCTGAACACAGAGTTAGAAAGGAGTGGAGTTCTAGAATGTTCTAGTTCTACTTCCTTCTAGCCATGATGATGTTACCTAGTTGGGTCACGAAACGTCTGCCAGAAAACAACCAAGCTCAGAGACCACCAGCTAAGTTCATTTCACATTTTTAACACTTTATGCTGTATTCCCTCCCTAACTGGTTTTCACCTTCCCATTTTCAACTTCCTTTGGACTCATTAGACTAATGTTGAGATCTTCAGACCTTGCTGGAACCATCAGAGAAAGAGCATGATTTTATCAACCTCCAATTTGTAGGCGTGCGTACAAAGACACCGATTTCTGGAAAGGAAACATCTGTCTCTCTCTGGGTGACTTCACACATTCTGCAGTCACAAACCCGGGTTTTCCGCGGAGTGTGCAATTAAGAGAGACCAATCAGGCAGCTTTCACAGGTATAGCTGAAGTGCAAGTATTTTTATTTAGAAGTACGTGTCTCTGGTCTTGAGGGGAATTATTTTCTACCACATCGGCTCCAAAGTGCAGCCGAAGCAAAGCTAATTCTATTTTTTCCCCTTCTTCCTTCTCTCCCGCCTCCACATAAAGTCTTCTATACATTGTTTTTCCAACAAGTTTTATTCAGTTTGATTGTTTGGCACATGATTTCTGAGCAGGGGTGGGATTCAACTGGTATAACAAATACTTTGATGAACATGCACTTTGCGCGTGTGCAGCGTTAGAAAAACACTGCTTTTTAAGCTCTAATACTTACCATGTTTCCTCAAAAATAAGACCCTATTTTATATATATATATATTGCCACCAAAAAAGGCACCAGGTCTTATTTTGGGGGGATGTCATCCACTGACTAACCTCACTTGCACGCACCGCCCCTGGCCTCCTTTTCGCTGTCAGCGGCCTTCAGGAACTTCTTCTTCTGTGCCAGAAAGGCCTCTGCAGAGGATAACAGAGCTTGGATCGATCCTGAGCTTTGTTACCAGCTCCAGAAGCCTTCAGGAAAGCCTTGCCAGCCTTGCCAGATGCAGGAGAAATGAGCTATCAAGGCAGGTGTCGGGATGCGCAAGGCCTGGTTGCAATTGCCAGGGCATACATGTAAACATCAAGCTAGGACTTACTTTCAGGGTAGGTCGTATTTTTGGGGAAACAGGGAAACCTTCTGCTGCACTCCTGGTGCGTAAATCATCTGAGGCACGCCAATCCGTTGTGCCGCGCAAATCAACTGAGCTGAAAACCCCAGACATAAAGGACAGAATAGAGCAGGGGCTGGTGGGCAGGGTCAAATCATCACTATAACAACCGGTTCACCTGAACCAGCCCGAACCGATAGAATTCCACCCCTACTTCCGAGCCATGTCTCTTTCCTGTCCTTCATTTGGTCTTTCTTGTAGACCAGTTTGATCTCTCCACGATTTAGCAATTCATGGTGTACTAACTCCCATGCCCTTCAGATATTCTTCCAAGAATCAAGATCAATATCTTCTTCTTAACTACTTCCAGTGTTGGAGCATTCACAACTTCTAGAGGCAAGTTGTTCCACTGATTAATGGTTCTAACTCTCAGGAAATTTCTCCTTAGTTCTAGGTTGCTTCTCTCCTTGATGAGTTTCCACCCGTTGCTTCTTGTCCTGCCTCCAGGTCCTTTGGAGAATAGCTTGACTGCCTCTTCTTTGTGACAGCCCCTGAGATATCAGAACACTGCTCTCATGTCCCGCCTACCCCTTCTTCTCATTAAGCTAGGCATATCTAATTCCCACAACCATTCTTCCCATGTTTTAGACTCCCACCCCCAAATCATCCTCGTTGTTCTTCTCTGCACTCTTTCTAGAGTCTCAACCTCTTTTTTTATACCATGGCAACCAAAACTAAAACAATGGGTCTACTCATTCTGCATTTATCAAGGATTCTACTCTCTTACAGTTTCTCATATTCTAATCCAGTTATGGAAAAATCTCTTCCCTTGTCTTACTCATACACTGAATATTGCTTTCCTGTCTCTCTTAATCTGCTTGTGAATTCAAGTCTTCCTTGAAATTCATAAGCATTTGGGGGCACGTTTCCCCCAAATTCCTTTTTTATTATTATTCCATTTGCATTTGTTTTCAAGCATTTTCCATCCAATATGATCCATGTCCTAAACTTTTCAATATAAGTGATGTTGAGAGTAATACCACTCTACAAAGACTTAGTAAGACCACACCTAGAATACTGCATCCAGTTTTGTTCACCACAGTATAAAAAAGATGTTGAGACTCTAGAAAGAGTGCAGAGAAGAGCAACCAAGATGATTAGGGGACTGGAGGCTAAAAAATATGATGAACCATTGCAGGAACTGGACATGGCTAGTCTAGTGAGGAGAAGGACCAGGGGAGAGACATGATAGCAGTCTTCCAATATTTGAGGGGCTGCCACAGAGAGGGGTCAACCTATTTTCCAAAGCACCTGTAGGCCAGAGAAGGAATAATAGTTGCAAACTGAACAAGGAGAGATTCAGCCTGGAAATAAAGAGAAATTTTCTGACAGTGAGAACAATCAACCAATGGAACAGCTTTGCCTTTGGAAGTTGTGGGTGCTTGGACTGCCATTTGTCAGAAATGGTGTAGGGTCTCCTGTTTGGATGTGAAGTTGGACTAAATGACCTACAAGGTCCCTTCCAACTCTGTTAATCTGTAATCTGATTATTATTTATGTCCAGGGCTTCAGATTCCCCATGTAGAATGGTTGACTATGAACTCTCTCACGGCTTCATAACTGATTAGGCCAAACGAAAGCAAGTCACAACAATAATTCCCCATGTCCTCTGCTGCCCTACATGTTTCAGTTGGAATGATTATTTTGCATCCCTCTGACATGCACGCCTTGGGAGGCCTGGCCATCGTCTCTCAGTGTTGCTCTTCCCATTTAGTAACCGATCAAGAGAAGGGACATGGTGGCTCAGTGGCTAAAACACTGAGCTTGGTGATCAGAAAGTTCGGTGGCAGTTCAGTGGTTTGAATCCCAAGCGCCACATAACGGAGTTAGCTCCCATTACTTGTCCCAGCTTCTACCAGTTCAAAAGCACGTTAAAAATCCAAGTAGAAAAATAGGGACCCCTTTGGTGGGAAGGTAACAGAGTTCCGTGTGCCTTCAGCATCTAGTCATGCCAGTCACATGACCACGGAGATGTCTTCGGACAGTGCTGGCTCTTCGGATTTGTAATGGAGATGAGCACTGCCCCCAAGAGCTGGAAATGACTGGCATGTATGTGTGAGGGGAACCTTTACCTTTACCCAATCAAGCTTCCCTCCTGAATTGAAGGCCATCCCTGAGCATTGAGGCATGAATTTTGTTCTCTTTGCAATTGGCACCTATTCATTTGTGCCAGCAAGCAAGCAAGAAGGAAAGAATTGTGATAGGGAGAAAATCACACACACACATCGACACAGAGAATGTGGACTGCACCAGCGAAGTGTGTGAAAACTTGAGAGTTGCTTCTGAAGCCTGAGAAGATACCATCAAGGAGAGGCACGGGTAGTCCTCAACTCACAGCCACAATGTGAGCCTAATATATCTATCGCCAACCAAGACAGTTGTTAAATGGTGGCTGTGCTGGATTTTATTACCTTTTTGCCATAGCTGTTCAGGGAATCATTGCACCTGTTATGTTAACCAAGTCATTAATTGAAACTGGCTTCCCCCTACTGGCTTTGTCCCTCAATCACTCTCAACTGAGAGCAAACCCCACTCCCTTGGAGCACTGATAATGTTACCTAGTTGGGTAGTGAAGCATCTGCAAGAAAACCATCAACCTCAGAGAGCTCAAGGATACCACAGTCATCATTGTCCTCCTCCTCCTTTTCCTCCTCCTCCTCCTCCTTTCCACAAATCCCACTCCCTCCTAACATTAATGATATTACCTAGTTGGATAATAATACATCTGCAAGAATGTATTATTCTGCAGGCTCAGAGGAGCATCAAGGACTCCACAGTTGAATGCATTATTCTGCAGGCTTAGAGAGCATCAAGGACCCCACAGTTCTCCTTCTCCTTCTTTTCCTTCTCCTCCACCTCCACCTCTCCACAAACTCTCCTTCCTTCTAGCACTGTGATGTTACCTAGTTGGGTAATGAAACATCTGCAAGAAAACAACCATGCTCAGCAATCACCAAGGACCTCACTGTTCTCCTCCTCCTCCTTCTCCTCCTCCTCCTTCTTGTTTTCCTCCTCCTTCCCTACCCTCCCTTTTAGCACTGATGATGTTACCTAGTTGGATCATGAAACATCTGCAAAAACACAACCAAGCTCAGAGAGCACGAAGGACCCCTAATATTCATTTGCTAATGTTGATTGTGTATGGAAGAGAGATGTTGGACTAGGGTTGAGTCAAGCCTCCCATTCATGTTTGAGGAACACATGTTTAATAGGTAGCATAGATAGATATAGATATAGATATAGATATAGATATAGATATAGATATAGATATAGATATAGATATAGATATAGATATAGATATAGATATAGATATAGATATAGATATGTATGGTATTCAGCTTTGTTCAGGTATTTTCCCACGTCATTATAGTTGTGCTTTTAAAGTTGTAGCAACGTTTCGGCAGAATCTCATCTGCCATCATCAGGCTTCTGTATTGTGTTCATCTGTGAGTCAGACTTTCACAGCCATTTCAGTTTTAAATTTGGTGCTAGCCTACGCTGTGCCAGAATGGTTTTTTCTTCATCCTGATTGGTTGGGAGTCTTGGTCTGTGTTTATTGGTCTTGGAGTTTGCTGTGTTCTGCTTGATTGGTGTTTCTAATATGTTCGGTCTGTTTTGTGGCTTTTTTTTGTCTTGATTGGCTGGCAACATTGTATTTCCTGTATTGGAGGCTTTTAGTGCGGCTTGGCGCCGAGTAAACGGATGGCCATCATTTATTAGGAAGCTAGGTTTCATCTGGGTGCCTGGTTGGGGTGTGTTTGAGCTGGAGGTATCAGGGTGAGTCTGTTTGTGCCCAGGTGTTTGCCTGGCTTGTGGTGTGGAGATTTTTTTGTTTGAGTGCAGGCTTCCAAATAATTGACAGTCTGGTGGAATCGTCTCTTCTATTCATGCTTTCAAGTCTTTTTTTCAATCTCTATGGCTTCTCTGATAATTCTGTAGCTGGGGTTTTCTATAGTGGCTAGGGTTTTGGTGCCATTGAAGTTGATGATATGACCTGTGGCTTTCATGTGTTGGACTGGTGAGGAAGTGTGTTCCAGCTTTTTTTTACTGCATTTTTGTGTTCATCTAGGTGGGTACTTATTCTTCTATTGGTCTGTCCAATGTATGTGGCTGGGCATGATGCACAGGGGACTTCATATATGCCTTGGTTTTCCAGGTCAATGTTATCTTTGGGGTTTCTAAGGATGACTGCTATTTTTCTGTCTGTTTTGAAGGCAGTCTTGATGTGATGCCTGTGTAGTATCTTACTGATTTTGTCTGTAGTACTTCTTATGTAGGGCAGGACAGCTGTTCCATAGATCTGTTCATCTTCTAGTTCTCCATTATGTCTCAGTGTGTTTTTGTGGATCAAGCCAGTGATTTTGCTTTTGTGGAAGCCATTGGCTGTCAGTATTTTAGTCAGGGTGCATAGTTCAGTCTTTATGTGTCTCTTGTCTGCCAGGCATTTGGTTCTGGCAATTAGTGTTTTGGCCATGGAGTTTATCTGTGCTGGGTGGTGGTGGGATTGGGCGTTGAGGTAGCTGTTGGTGTGTGTTTTCTTCCGGTATATGGTGTGTCCTAGTGTGCCATCTGTTTTTTTGTAGATTAGTACATCTAGGAATGGTAGTTGTTTATTTGTTTCCATTTCCATGGTGAATTTGATTTTGGGGTGTGTGCTGTTTAGGTGTGTTAGGAAATTGTTTAGGTTCTCTTTTCCATGGGGCCAAATCACGAATGTGTCATTGATGTATCTTAACCATAGTTTGGGTTTGTGGGTGGCATTAGCTAGGGCTCTGGATTCAAATTCTTCCATGAACAGGTTTGCAATGATGGATGACAGTGGTGATCCCATAGGGGCCCCTTCAATTTGCTTGTATCTTTGTCCTTTGTATATGAAATATGTGTTGGTTAAGCAGTGTTCTGTTAGTTCCATGAGGTGTTTGGGTGGTTGGTATTTATTTTTGATGATTTTGAGAGTTTCTTTTATCGGGACTTGAGTGAATAGTGAAACCACATTGAAACTTACAAGCAGATCTTTTTGTTCCATGTGTAGATCTTTGATCATTTCCAAGAGGTGGTATGAGTTTTGTACATGTGAAGCTGCTGCTTCAGCATGGGACTGTAGCTGCTTTGTTAGGTATTTGGCTAGGTTTTGTAGTGGTGCTCCTCTGGAGCTGACTATGGGTCTGAGAGGTATGCCTTCTTTGTGTATTTTTGGGAGGCCGTATAGTTTGGGGCATCTGGAAGATTTTTCTCTTGGGATGATCGTCTGTTGGATCTCTTTGCTCATGTGGCTGGTTATAATTTTCTTCTTGGTTATTTTTTCCAGATATGTGGTTGGGTCCATGTTTATGGGTTTGTATGTGGAGTCTTGGAGTAGGTCTGTCAATTTTGTTTCATAGTCTTTTCTATCCATTACTACTGTGGCATTACCTTTATCTGCTGGAAGTATGATTATGCTGCTGTTGTTTTTTAGGGCTTGCAGGGCTTTTAGTTCCTCTTTGTGCAAGTTGCTTTTGGGTGGTTTGCTTGTGCATAGGATGTTAGTGACTTGGTGTCTTATTCTGTCAGCTTCATCTGTATTTAATTTAGTTAGGCTGGATTCCACTCCACATATGTTGGATTCTGTGGGGATCTTTTTGGGTGCTATAGCATAATTGATATATATATCAGAAGATTTCCAGGTGTTGTTTTATCTCACTTCCTGATCTTTAAGTTAAATTTTAAAAGAAAAACACATCTTGGCATCTGCGTATATTAAAGCAGAACTTAATTGCTTCTGGAGAACAATGATGCATGATGATAAGCTATCACTGGAGGGGCATTATAGAGAGAGGAGGAAAAAAGATAGATGGGAAAGATAGTTTTGAAGTCTTCAGGAAAGTTTAGGGGGAAAGAAGATAGATGTCAATTTTGCACTGATTTCAATTTGTCTCGAAATTTCAGTACATTTTATTTAGGGAGTTAATTTTAATTTTAATGATTCAGGGTGGTGTTTTTTTTTTTGCCTTGAAACATCTGCATTTGACATTTGGGCTAGTCTCATCCTTTTGATGGTGCCTGAGGATGGATTCATATCCAGATGCAAAAAAAAAAAAAAAAAAAAACAAGTCGGAAACATTTTTGAAATTAGCTTTGTCTGTGTGAAAATTGTGCTTTGCATATTCGCTTCAGAACAATAAAATAACCAAGTTGAAAGGAACCTTGGAGGTCTTAGAGTCCAACCTCTGCTCAAGTAGGAATATCTTCCAGTAATCCCATAGATATTGGAAGACTGATATGATATCTCCCCTAGTCCTTCTTTTCATAAAATGATACACACCCAATTCCAGCAACTTTTCATCAAAAATATCTACCTGTAGTTTCCATCTGTTCTGACCTCGGCTTCCCCAACAGTACGAAGCTGACTCCTCGTCCCAATAAACCCCTTTTATTTAGTTTACAGTGAATTCCTCTCCAGCAAAGTCCTGGCCAACAGTCTTTCAAGATAGTCCACAATTACAGGACACTTCCAGTTTGTCGGCTTCGCGAGCGGCAGGGATTTGCGAAGCTGCGCGATCCCTGCCGCGCTAGCCGTTTTTGGGGCTCCGACCCAGCCGGGTACGGAGCTAGGCCACTGCAGGGGCAGCTGAAGGTAGGGGGATCCGGAGAAGGGTTTGGGGTGCTGCAGACTCCCTCCCTGGCCGGCAGAACTCCCTTTTCCCAGGACGGTGCAGCGGCGGTCTGTAATGGCCGCCAAAAGAAGCTGGCAGCCGGGTAAGAATGCGCAGGAGGAAGTGGAGAAAGTGATTGAGAGGAGAAAGTTTTTCTTGGCTCCTAGGACTCTAAGACATATCTAATAAAATTCCTGAAAAGTATGACTTTCTGAATAATACCTGCCAGAAGAGGAAAAAGCGGCTGTTTGAAGGTGCTGAAAGGATAGCTTTCCCTCTTTTCCTACGGAATAAATAACTGGATATTAAGAAACCTATTTCTTTTAGGTGAAAATTGGTTTTAAGCGATGAGTGGGAAGAGAGAGGATTAAAAGAAAACATTTGTATGCTAAGACTTTGTTGGAGCAGATGCCTTAAGGATTTGAAGACTAGAATATATTGCAATAAGATTTTAAACAGATTTGGACTTTCTTTCTCTTGGATTGATATTACCCCAGAAGGAGAAAGTGAGAACTCTGCCTTGGTTTGGACTGACTGATAACTTTGGGACTGTTTTATTTTTTTTATTTTCTTTGAATATTCTGGTTGTTGTAAGAAGAAAGAAGGGGAAAAGAAAAGAAAAGATTTATAATGGCTCTTTCTGTTGAAGAACTAAGAAAAGAATATGAACAAGCAAAAAAAATGGTAAAGATGGTGTGGAAGAAGCTTTCCTTTTCTTAGAAATGGCGCTTATTAATTATCAACAAACATTACAACAGATGAAGACAGTAGAGGAACAAGAAAGAAAGAAAGGAGCCATTTTTAATGAATCTCAGAACTTGATCCAGAAAGAAGGAAGAGAGAAAGAAAAGAAAAGAAGAGAAAAGAAGAAAATTAAAGGACTTAAGGACTTAAGATCTAAAAAAACATTTAAGAAAGGGAAAAATAAGGTGCAAAACCAATATGATGATAGTAAACAAAAGGGAAAAGGAATACGACAGAGAAGGGAAGCTGGCAAGGCAGAGGCTAGAAGAAGGGGGGTAGAAAGGTTTGTTGGGAGAAGAAAGAAAGGGAAAAGGTGGAGAAAAGCTACAATGTTTTGAAATTAAATGAAAAAAAGAAATTTTTTTGGATAATGGATAAAGTATAATTTTTTTTTAAAAAAAAGATTTTGCAAGGTACATAAGATGAGATGGTAGTATTGTAATGATTTAAGAGTTGATAAGAGATTAAAATGTTTAAATGTTTAAAAATGATTGGCTTTAAAACTTAATAATAGGGGAGGTTTAGAATATTGTTTTAATTAAAGAGTTTAATAAGACTATGGTATTGATGTTATTATAAAATTTTTATTATAGTATCTTTTTTTAATATTTGGATTTATTGTCTAATTATGTACTTAATTATGTTGGATGTATTAGTTAGATAGAATGTACCAAGCAAAATCGGATTGGGTATTAGATATTATTTTAAAGATTAATTTGATTAACTTAGGGGGAGATAGAAAGGCATCATACTCTGATTAATGATTTCAGGAGAAACTTATTTTCTTTTTTTTTTATAAGGAATGAGACAAAGGGATGATAAAAATGGACAAAAGATATAAATATAATGATTCAAATTAAGATGATTAATTAAGATAGAAGTAAGAAGTGTGAAATATGTGGGAAGTTAATATAGAAGGCTTAGAATGGTAAATAAAATAAGTAATGATATGTAAGATGAGCATGAATATAATTGAAGTCCATGAAGAGAGAGACACCTGGGTCCAAGTTACTTTCCAAAAAGATTTTTTTATGTTTTGTGTGTTGTGTGTATATGTCTTTTGGGGGAGAATTAGTTAAAAATTGTAGAAATATAGATTGAGAATAATGGTAACTAAGTCAGAAAGAAACAGATGAAATAATAATAATGATATTGAATAAGAGTAAAGAGAAGTAAAGAGAAATTGAATAAGAGGTTTTGGTATGTTGTATGGAAATGGTTTAAAACAGAATTATAATTTATCTGACTTGTTAAATTGACAATGAAAAAAAGGTTTAAACATGTAATGAATAATGATAATTTGTGTGTTTTAAAAATTAATAAAACTTGTTTTAAAAAAAAAAAAAAAAAAAAAAAAAAAGATAGTCCACAATTACAGACCTTTAATCAGGCTTGGAGAGGTGCCAGGTCGATATCTTTTCAGATGACACAATACTTGGCAAGCATGCCGGAATAAATTAATTGTCTCCTGCAAAGCCCCACTCCCTTTTTGCTCCTCTTTTATTCCCTATGGGAGGGGCCATTCACCATCCACCTGTGGCTTCACTCCCAAGTCAACCCTTGTTCCTTAGCTGTTCCCTTCTTCTGGCAGCTCTGCGCATGCACACACTGGGAACAGACTCCAGCTGTTCTTCTGCCTCACTGATGTCCAACTCTGATGGCAGCTAATAACTGTCAAATGGCCCTGGCCCCATCTCTGCCTCTGATGCAGAGCCCTTGTCAGAGCCTTCCATGGACTCCAGGACTGGCCCATGTTCCTCCCCAACCTCCTCCTGTGCGAATCTGCTGCCAGCTCTGCTGGTCACTGGCAGGCTGCAACACCACTTTCCTAATCATTCTTGTTGCTCTTCTCTGCACACTTTCTAAAGTCTCAGCATCCTAGCAATCTAATGAAAACAAGGACATAGAACATAGAACAGAGGTGGAAGGGACCTTGGGGGTTTTCTAAGCAAACTCGTTTTGCTCAAGCAGCAGAACCTATATGCCATTTCCGACAAGCGGTTGTCCTATCTCTTCCTAAAAGCCTCCAGCTGTAGCGAGGTTCTCGGGATTGCTTTGGCTTTACTTTCAATCCCATGGAAAGACGACGAGAAGTAATAACAAGAAGTACATCATTTCCAGAGTAGTTAGCTTGGATTGGGAGATTTCAATTCACTCCCCTGCCATTCTCTTCCTCCCAGCTCATTTTCCTTTTTACATCTTTGACGTTTGCTTTCAATCATTTGGGGACTGGGGGGGGGGATTCCCATTTACACCCTCCTACACCCACACCCACACACACCCACAACCACACACACTGTAAAACCTCCCTTAGATGAAAACTCTGGAGTGTTTGACAGTTTTCCCTTCCTTCCTTCCTTCCTCCACCTTCCTGCAAAGACCCTGACATCATTCATCGTAATCATAAAACATTCATTTGCATTTCTGGCCAATTGGAAGGCCCCCTTGGGAAGCTATAAAGAGAAGGTGTCAGGGTTATAATGAATGTAAATGCCAGGTGTTTAAGCCCGGTAATGGGCAATTTGCAACTCTAAGCAATATGCACAATAAGCAAACCCGCCCATTATGGCACCTGATCGGGGTGGCGCGATGGCTGTTCGGAGAGAATGAAACATTTTACGACCTCTATGCGGCCCTGATCTCAGGATCTAATAATAGTCCCAGACAAAATTAGTTCCTGCAATAATGTGTCGGAGTGTTAGGGGGTGGCGGGGATCGAGAGGGGCGGCGAGTGGTGGCAGGCGATGGAAAATTACATATCAGGTGTCGGAGGTCGGAGTTGCGAAGGATCAAAAGGGGAATTGCAAAGCTGGATGTGCTGTTTAAGACAATTGCCTCCCCTGGAAAGGGAAAAGGGCAGGGCAGGGCAAGGGGGAGTCAGTCTTCATTGCCACGCTGCTCTAGGGAGCTCCTTCTGCAGAGACCGGAGACGGGAAAACGGGAAGCAAAAAAACGGGGCCCTTCCTTGTGAAAGACATAGCTTGGAGGCCATACAAAGATCAATCAATCAATCAATCAATCAGAACAGAGCTAGAAGGGACCTTGGAGGTCTTCTAGTCGAGCCCCCTGCTCAAGCAGGAGGTCCTAGAACATTCCAGACAAGAGACTGTCCAGTTTCTTCTTAAAAACCTCCAGTGATGGAGCACCCACAATTTCTGCAGGCAACTTCCGTTCCACTGGTTAATTGTCCTCACTGTTAGGAAGTTTCTCCTTAATTCCAGGTTGCTTCTCTCCTTGATTAGTTTCCATCTGTTGCTTCTTCTCCTGCCTTCAGGTACTTTGGAGAATTGTTTGACTCCTTCTTCTTTGGGGCAGCCTTTCAAGACTGCTATCGTGTCCACCTCTAGCCAGCATGCTTGGGAGTTGAAATCCACCCACCTTAAAGCATGCTGGCTGGAGAATTCTGGGAATGGAAGTCCACCCATCTTAAAAGCATGCTGGTTAGGGAATTCTGGGAGTTGAAGTCAAATCCATCTTAAAAGCATGCTGGCTAGAGAATTCTGGAAGCCTTTTAAGTTGCCAAGCCGGGAAACACTGCTCTACATGTACCCATTTAAAATTCCCTTCCCTAGAAATTCTCCTTGCCCCTTCCAGGGAGGTAGAGTTTGGATTGAAACTCTCAAGAGTTTGAATCTTCCAATCTAACAGCTTTAATGGGTACTTGACATGGGTGTCATTCTTGCTTTATTGTAAGCTACCAGGAGATTTGATGACCTTAGTAAGTCTCATGTTTTAAAAAGTAAATGTTCCTTCTGGTGCAAACCCACAGCTTCATTCCAAATAGCAAATTCAATGTGTTCAAATGGCTTTGTCACGGCTTCTTACAGAAAAGCAAGCACCGTCCCCCTCTTATCATCTAGCATTCCCCATTGAAGGAGCTCTCTGGGGGAGAAGGGACAAATTACCATTATACTCATATTTTGTATTGTTTGAGTATGTTTTGTGTGTTGTGTTCCCCTTGAGATGTGCTGTTAGGGACAACCTGCATTTCCTATGATGGATAGCTATTAATTATTTTTTCAGCCGGGCGGTAATATTTCTCCCATGGTTTAAAAGAGAGACTGAGTGTAGTAAGATTCCAAATCTATTCCAGGCAATAATGTAGGATCTGATATTTCTGAAGAAGGAAGGAAGGAAGAAGGAAGGAGAGAGGGAGGGAAGGAAGGAAAGAAAAGAGAGAGAGAGAGAGAAAGAAAAGGGAGGCAAGGGAAGGAAAAGGGAAGGAGGAAGAGAGGGAGGAGGGGAGGAAGAAGGAGGGAGAGAGGGAGGGAAAGAAGGAAAGAAAAGAGAGAGAGAAAGAAAGAAAAGGGAGGCAAGGAAGGAAGGAAAAGAGGGAAGGAGGGAGAGAGGGAGGGAGGAAAGAAGGAAGGAAAAGGGAGGGAGTAAGGAAAGGGGAGGGAGATATGAAGGAAGGAAGGAAGGAAAAGGGGGAAGGATGAAGGAAGGAAATATGGGAGAAAGGATGGAGAGAGGAAGGAAGGAAGGAAGAAGAAAAAGGGAGGGAGGGAAGTAGGGAGGAAGGAAATATGGGAGGAAGGAAGGAAGAAAGTGGTGGGAGGGAGGCAAGGAGGGAAGGAAGGAAAGAAACAGAGAGAGGGATGGAGAGAAGCAAATACTTAAAATCTCAGCAACATGGATTCTGATCTTTTTAAAGCTTTGTGTCTGGGGAAAATATTACCCCATGAAACAGAGATCTTCCTTGCCAACGCTGCAGCTACATAGATCTAGCTATTGAGTGACCACTGTACAATTTATTGCAAGGGGTCCAAAACAGGCCAATTATTAGAGTCCTAAATCCTCCCACTTGCAATTTACTTGGGGTGAGACAGGCGTTGGAGAACCAAAAAGCTGAAATGAGATGGGAAATACGAGCAGTCTCAAAAATTTGGTAGGTCCTCAGAAGTATGGAAGGGAATACCATTTGCCGGACAGTCTACATCTTGTGCTAATTCCAATGCTTCAATCAAGGGTCTTCACACTCAGCCGTGTTTTGAAGATCTCAGAGCAATCTTGAGACTGAGTGAAGTGTGAAGGAAATTGTTATTATTTTTTTTAGAAAAAGAACAGGAAAAATAAAAATATTATTTTTATATTTTATTGTTATTACTTTTCAGTTGTAAAAACCCTCTCCCCCCAAAAACACTCTTGTTACATTTCTTTTAAGAGGTTTCCATGCTTAGCCAAACAATTTTTGTTTTTCATTCCTGCTGGATCTCTGTGAACATCTCAAACTGCAAAGCCGTGGCCTCTAATTGGCAGCTCAGGAGGGGAGAAATGGAGAAGAGAACCTATTTAAACATTGAGAAGTGTCACCCTGCTATGCAAGATTAACCAGGTGTTAACACAGATTCTCAACCACCTTTTTTGGTTCTGTCCTTCATGGGAAAAGATGCCACGTTGTGGTTGAAAAATAAAGACTTTCACCTCTGCCCTTCTATTTTATTTTCTTTCTTTAGGTTTAGTATGTATTCAATTTCACTATTATAATTACAATTCTTAGTAAAAGTAGAAGGGAAAGGGAAAGAAACAAAACAAGAAAGAAAGAAAAAAGGAAGGAATGAAATGGAAGGAAAGGAAAGGAAGAAAAAGGAAGGGAATGGAAAAGGAAAGAAAGAAAAAGGAGAGAGAGAAAGAGAAAGAGAGGAAGAAGAAAGAAGAAAGGAAGAAGAAAGGAAGGAAAGGGAAGGAAAAAGAATGGAAGGGGAGGAGCAGGGGAGGAGGGAGAGAAGGCGAGAAGGGAAGAGGAGAAGAGAGGAGAAGAAAAGAGAAGAGAAGAGAAGAGAAGAGAAGAGAAGAGAAGAGAAGAGAAGAGAAGAGAAGAGAAGAAGGGAGGGGAGCAGTCTGGAGGGAAGCAATAAGGCGAAAATGCACATAATAAAAGTAAGCAATTTTAGGGTGTCCTATATCTATAGTTGCCCTAAGAATTTGGCCTTCAATAAAGAGACATTTCTTTCTTAAAAGTAGTTAAGGCGGAACTCAGCTGTTCTTCGGAGAGGGGAGAACAATCTGCAGAGTTGACTCAGTCAATGTAGGAAAAGGAGAGCGGTTGGAGTCAAGAGAGGACTTAGCCTAGCGTCATTACATTCTCACAAAGGGTCTCAATCCAAGCCTTCTTGAATTCAGTTGACGCTTATACAGCACCAATTGAGCAGTGAACTATTATTGTCTAGATTCTTCAGGATAGGCATGAGCAATAAATCATTTTAACTGCAACTCTAAAGTGTGATCCTCATATCCTTCGTGCCTGACGTTCTACTATTGGTTCACACCGGTTAGGGTGAACCGGAAGTTAGTTTTACATCCGGTTCATTGAAGTGGTAGTGTGGCCAACTGCCTGGCCCCACCCACCCTGCCCTGCCCCTCCCATGAATCTTCATGTCGCCCATTTTGGATCCCAGGCAAAGCACATGTAGAGGCTCGGGGCGGACGAAAAACAGGCCTCCAGGAAATTCCAGAAATGGGCCTGTTTCTGGCCTCCGGAGCCTGGGGAGAGCAAAAATGCTCCCCCCCACCACCATGGAGCAGGAGGCCAACTAGGCCACGCCCCAGCATGGCCACACCCACCCAGCAACCGAGCAGAGATCCAGTGCTGCTATCCAAGAAACTACATACACACAAAATTACCATTCGTAAAATGAGATTTAAAGGAGAGCCTATTTTAAGACTTATCTTAGATTTCTTCTCTCCCCAGAACAGAAAGGAAGGACATCAAAGACCAACATTCATGAAAGGGACCTTCTTTCAGCCTTTCATAGATCTCAGCAGCGAGCAACATCAAAGATTTGTGGTTTTTTTTTTAAAATAACCAGCCATAGCATTCAGCACGACCAGGAGGGATCTGGTCCGTGATTTAAAAGGCTTTTTAAACATTTCCTTCCGTATTCAGGAATTTCCTAGGGGCAAGCATATCTATTAACATTGTTTTAGTTGTAACTTTGACTAAGGGCTTCAATTCGTGTTTCTATCCATTTCTTTCTTTGCAACCTCTTTAAATGCCGAAATGTTTTTGAAGCAGAAAAGATATATTGCTGCATATATGTTTCATTGGCTTTTTGTATGCCACTTTGAAGTGATAATTGCCTGTGTGTTTCTGTGTTTGTAGATAGATAGATAGATAGATAGACAGAGAAAAAGATAGCCATGATACAGATAGATAGATAGCCATGATAGATAGATAGGGGGGAGAAAGATAGTGTATGGATAGTGGATACATGGATAGGTAGGTAGGTAGATAGGTAAGTAGATAGATAGATAGATAGATAGATAGATAGATAGATAGATAGATAGATAGGCAGATAGGCAGATAGACATGATACAGATAGATAGTCATAATACATAGAGGGGGAAGAGAGAAAGAAAGTGGATGGATGGTGGATGGATAGACAGATATGATAGAAATATAGATAGATAATCATGATAGATAGAGGGGGGAGAGAGAAAGTAAGATAGTGGATGGATGGTGGATAGATAGATAGATAGATAGATAGATAGATGATAGATAGATAATAGATTCATTAGTACTATTGCTATTATCCCTGTTAGTAAAAATACACTTTAGCAGCGATAACTTTAATAACAATGCAAATATTCCTTGACATTATCAAAATTGGGACTGGACTCTTGGTCACTGAGTGAAGATATCATTAAGCAAGATGTGCGTATGACTGCTGTGCTCAACCACCATAATCCCGGCACTTAATTACACGTAATCGGTAATTAAATGATTTCCTAAGTTGTTAAGTGGATGGAATGAACTATTTGCCTGCTCTGTTCAGCTCCCCTCACATCCATTTGCCTCCATCTTTTTCTCTCACACACATTCTCTGGGAGAAGGAGTGGCAGAATCTGGGGGCGGAATTAAAATTGTATGCAATGAAATTTCATTTTAACGTATGCCAATTAGTGTATTTTCAAAGTGACAACAACGTTATTCTAAGTTCTAAGTCTAAAAGAGGGATCAATCTAGAATCCCAACATGGTCATTTTTCTCTTGGGAGCTTTGAGGCTGCCACATACAGTGCCTGGGAATTTGGGAGGGGGGATTTAATAGTGTGGTAGAAGTTTAGACTCAACAACATTCTTTCTCTGAGAGTCAAGGACATGTTGCCCTGCACCTGGAAGGGAGTGTCTGGGGAATGTCTCCAGTTGGGCCAAGGGTTTGATTGGGCCATGTGATTGACTGATGGGTGCAGGGGATGGATCTTTGATTTCTCTTTTGGGAAGGGAAAACCCGAAACTGTCAGATTCAGGTTTTCCCAGATGTTCCAAGATGACAACTCTAACAAAATGGAACTTTGAGGAACATCAGTAATCTTTTTTTGCAGAGCACATTTGGAGGAACCTGTCCATCAATTGATACATGGAAGAGATCAGAGAAAACTTTTCTGAACACAAGGCCACCAGGGCAAGATTACTCCTTCACCATCTTCAACATTTTATCCATCGGCTTCCAAGAAAGCACAATCATTTCTTGAGACCTGTGTATCCAAATGCTTCTTCTTTCTTAGTTGCACCCATCTGAGATCCTTCTGTGAGGAACTGAGCTTGGACCTTTTGAAGGACATGGTGCGGGGCCTATGAAAGGGCCTTCCTTGTGGTGGCGCCCCAAGTTATCTATTGCACCTGTCAGCTTTGGAAGCCATTTTTCCTCAGGAGCTTCAAGGCTGCCACATTCAGTACCTGGGAATTTGGGAGGGGACATTTAAAAGTGAGAGAGAAGATTAGACTCAACAACATTCTTTCTCAGAGACTCAAGGACAGGTTGCCCTGCATCTGGAGGGGAGTGACTGGGGGAATGTCTCCAGTTGGGACAATGATTTGATTCGGCCACATGTGTTGTGGTTAGTCGGCAGCAGGTGTGGACGGCTGAGGAGAGCGAGGACTCAGATGAGAGGCCAGGACCATTAGGGAGTGGATTGCTGCCTTCAGAGATTGTGGGGGCTGGCAGCAGCGACGAGGAGGTTCCCGAGGAGCCTGTGCCAAGTGTGCATGCACGCAGGATTGATCGTAGGAGAGAGCAGTTATAACCGCATGGGTAACTCAGGAGTAAGGCTGCAAGATAATGGCCCCTCCTTCAAGAAGATAAAAGCCAGCCCTGAAGCCAACATTCTTTGCAGGAAGCAAAGATGTTTTGAAACTCAGCCTCGTGGACATTACAATATCTTAAGTTGGCATTTGAAGATTCTTGTGTTGTGAAATCTTTCTTATCTGATATTCTTGGCAGACCTGCACAGTTTTGGTGAAGCTTGTGCTTATCAAAGTTAATTAGTTTGCAGCAGCCGTTTAACTGGGGATTCATAAGAATCATTAAAAGGTTTCGGTTCCCTTTGGTTTGTGTTGGTTTTATTGGAAAAGGATTTGGGTCAGAACAACATGATGGACTGATGGGTGCAGGGGAGTGATCTCCAATTTCTCTTTTGGGAAGGGAAAACCTGGAACTCTCAGATTTAGGTTTTCCCAGATGTGCCAATATGACAACTCTAATAAAATGGAACTTTAAGGAAATGCCTGTCTCGGAGTTTATTGGTTTGGAGTTGGTTAGCTGGAATGCTGACATTAACCCGAATCTGACACATTGAACTAAATCCAACTTCCCTTGAATTCTTAGTCTAACTCCAAGCAGGTACTAACTGTTAGTACCTTGCATAGGCCTTTTAGCAATAAACTAGTTGTGAGGTGTTTGGTGCTCTCAGAGCTGTTTTCTTGCACTCTTTCATGACCCAGCTAGGTAACACCATCAGCACTAGAAGGTAGTGGAGTTGGTGTAGTGGAGGAGGAGGAGGAGGAGGAGGAGGAAACTGTGAGTTCCTTGCTGTTTTCTGAGCTTGGTTGGGTTTTTTTTAAATAGACATTTCATTACCATGCTAGCTAACATCATCAGTACTAGAAAACAATGGCGTTTCTAGCACTGATGATGTTACCTAGTTGGTTCCTGAAACATCCACAAGAAAACAACTAAGCTCAGAAAATACCTGGGGCCATGAAGTTCAACAAATATTCCCTTCTATAAATAAATTTAATTAGACCTTCTGGTGTTTTGCACCTGACAGATTGACTTTTTCACACCTGATAATTATAACTCTGGGTCAGAGTTCCTTTCTGCCATTTCCATAATCCCCCTCCCACCTTCTGTGTAAAATAATAATAAAACAAAACTCTCTTCTACTCAGGGATGGACAACTCCATCTATTTCCCCTTCCTTTCCATTTATCTTATCTTTGCAAATCTATCAAACTTGAGGTTCTTTTTCAGCCTCTACTCTTTTTTAAAAAAAAATCTGTCTCACTTTGCAAATCTAGCAAGTTTAGTTTGGTGACCTTGGACGATTTTTCTTCTGCCTTTTTTTTTCTTCTTCTTTTAACACTTACATCAGAAAAGATGGGGAAAATGGCTTAAGTGGTATAATTCATTTAACTGCTGGAATTCACTTGCCAGAAAGCAGGGGTTCATGTAAGGAGAAACAGTTTGCATGTGATAATATCTTACACTGTAGCAAACCATTAACCCCTTTTGGCCCTGAAGTGAAAATTTTTGGCTGAGTAGAGTTTCCTATTTTGCTTGTTTGGTTGCCACCGAGGCTGGGCCAAAACATTTCATTTCCTGGGGGAAAAAAAAATAAAAGAACCAAGTTTGATGTAATGGGATATGGCATAGTGGTTACAGGTAGTCCTCAGTTTATGACTTTGCTTAGTGACTGTTTGAGTCTTGACTTCGAAACACTTTTGTTTATGCTAGTTCAAAACACATTCTTATGAGCAGCAATATGGAAA
Organism: Notechis scutatus; assembly: GCF_049901735.1. Lineage (NCBI taxonomy): Eukaryota > Metazoa > Chordata > Lepidosauria > Squamata > Elapidae > Notechis > Notechis scutatus. The sequence goes on along the minus strand of NC_142010.1, from coordinate 264,317,205 downwards.
ACCTTGTCTTCTTTTTGATTGGAGGGCTCTCCAAACTTGGCCACTTTAAGACTTGTGGACTTCAACTCCCAGAATTCCTCAGCCAGGTTTCCCCTGTCCAGTTGTGTCTGACTCTAGGGGGAAGGTTACTCATCTCGATTTCTTAGCCGAGGGAGCCAGAGTTATCCAAAGATACTTCTATGGTTGTGTGGTGAGCATGAGTATATATGCCAACGGTCATAGGACACTGTCACATTCACCAAAGTGGTACCTATTTATCTACTTGCATTTGCATGCTTTTGAACTGCTAGGTGGGCCGGAGCTAGAGCAAGGAATGGGAGCTCATCCCATCATGCAGCGTTTGGGTCTCGAAACTGAGCTGTCTGCTTTTCAGCCGACAATCTGAGTGTCTTTAACCCCTGAGCCATCACCCATCCACTCCCCAAAGATATTTAGATTCAGATAATCAGAGTTGGAAGGGACCTTGTAGGTCATCTAGTCCAAACCCCCACCTAAGCAGGAGACCCGACACTATTTCTGACAAATGGCAGTCCAGTCTCTTCTTGAAAGCCTCCAGGAATGATGCTCCCACAACTTCCGAGGGCAACTTCTGTTCCATTGGTTGGTTGTTCTCATTGTCAGAAAGTTTCTCTTATTTCTAGGTTGAATCTCTCCTTGTTCAGTTTCTATCTATTACTCCTTATCTGGCCTTTGGGTGCCTTGGAAAATAGCTTGACCCCTTCCTCCTCTTTGTAGCAGCCCCTCAAATATTGGAAAACTGCTATCATGTCTCCCCTGGTCCTTCTCTTTACTAGACTAGCCAAGCCCAGTTCCTGCAACCGTTCTTCATGTTTTAGTCTCCAGTCCCCTCATCATCCTGGTTGCTCTTCTCTGCACTTTTTCTAAAGCCTCAATATCTTTGTGTGGGGACCAAAACTGGATTTCATGACCAAAACTCATTTCATGAGACCTAAACTTAATTATGCCTACTGAGATAGTTGTACATGTCCACTGCATATATCAGGTTCCAAGAAAGATGCATTAAGATTTTTCTAAGCAGTTTCTTCTCTCGTTCCTTGATCCTAGATAGAAATCTAGACTACTTGCCCCATGAAACACATGCTCTGAGAACTATCACGGAGGAGCTGTCTTCATCCTCTTTCCCTCACACAAATACCTTTTTTTTTTTTTGTAATGTGGTGACCAGATGCAGTATTCCAGGTGTGGCCTTCCTAGGGCTTTTTAAAGTGATACTAATACTTTGTGTGATTTCACTGGGAGGGCAAACATTTGTATATAAGCAGAGAGCAAACCCCACTTCCTCCAGTGCTGATTATGTCATCAAGTTGGGTCACCAAACGTCTGCAAGAAAACCGCCAAGCTCAGAAAGCACCAAGGACCCCACTGTACTCCTCCTCCTCCTCCTCTTCCTCCTTCCCCTCTTTCTGTCTGGAAACACCACTCCTTTCTAGCACTGATGATGTCACCTAGTTGGGTCACAAAACGTCTGCAAGAAAACAATCAAGCTCAGAGAGCACCAAGGATCCCAGCATTCAACCACTACAGATATTATCCTCTATATTGGTAGAAGATGGCCAGTTTTACACCTGAACTTTCAGTTCAATCCGTCCCAGACAACCGTAGTACGTATCTCATATTCACGGTATTTTCAAAGACCGGTTCTCCAAGCAAAGTGTCACATCTGACCGGCTTGTTCCTGTCAAAGAAGTCTGGACCTAAATTGGTTTCCCCTACCCCAGAGACCTCTAAATTGGTTCTAATGGAGAGGTCAGCCTGGGAACAGCGGTCATTTTTCATCTAGGGGAAAAAAAAACAGAGACTAGGAGAGAATCTATCTCGTGAGCACTTTTTAAGAAGTTGAACAGATTTCCGTAACTCTTTTTTCCCCCTGGGTTCATTTCCAGACTTATCAAGCCTTACGGGTGATTATTGAACTAAAGACGAACCTGGGATTAGAAATAATTTGGTCCCTGACTCAGCAGTTTCCCTCTATCTCATTTCCAAGGCATCTGTCATCTAGGCTACTGCTGATTCCCACCCTACAGCCCACCAACTCTGCTGAAGCAGCAACTCTGCATTATTGGAAGAGAAAAAGGAACACAAAGAATGTCTTTAAAAAAAATAAAGAGTATAGAAACACTGACAAGGCAACTAGAGTGTTCGGAAGAGGTGATGGAAGGTTGCTCCTAATCATAAAGAATGAGAAAGAAGAAAAAAAAATAATGAGAGGGAATACACAGAGCAAGCCAGTGAGATATTAAATAAGGGGTAGATTAGATGGATGGATAAATAGATGGATGGATGGAAGCAAAGAAGGAAGGAAGCAGGAAGAAAGGAAAGAAGAAAGAAAAAGGGAAGGAATGAAAGAAGGAAGGAAGGAACGAAGAAGGAAGGAAGGAAGAAGGAAGGGGAGAGGAGTAAGGAAAGAAGAGAGGAAGAAAGGAAATAGGAAGGAAGAAGGAAGGGAGGGAGGAAAGAAGAAATAAAGAAGAAAAAAGGAAAAGGAAGAAGAAAGGAAAGAAATAGGAAGGAAGTGAAGAAATGAAGAAGAAAAAAGGGAGGGAGGGGTAAGGAAAGAAGGGAGAAAGAGAGGAAGGAATAGGAAGGAAGAAGGAAGGAAAGAAGAAAAAGGAAGGAAGGGGTAAGGGAAGAAGGGAGGAAGAGAGGAAGGAATAGGAAGGAAGAAGGAAGGAAAGAAGAAGAAAAAGGAAGGAAGGAAGAAGAAAGGAAGGAAGGAAATAGGAAGGAAGGAGGGAGGGAGGGAGGGAAAGAAGGAAGGAAGGAAGTAGATGGAAAGATAGATGACAAAATAAGAATTGGAAGGGACCTTGGAGGTCTTCAGGATCAACCACTTGCTGACGGGCTGGCTGTATAATGTCTTATAATGTCTATATAATTTTGTCTGGTTTCATATAAAAAAATGCCCATAGGAATACGCCGATTTGCTTAACAACCACAGTATTCATTTCATGACCATGGCATTCACTTAAATGATTGTCAGGCTTGCTTCATGACTGCCACATTAAAAAGAAATAAACAATTCAAAAGACAATTTGGTCATGTGGGAGTTTTGACCCCCTCTGTTCTTTCTCTACCTCCTCCTGCCCCTCTCTTCCTCTCCTAGATAGAATAGAATCAAGATCATGTGAAGTGTTGATACTACTTTATAATGCCTTGGTAAGGCCACACTTGGGGTACTGCATCCAGCATTGGTTGCCACTGGATGCCAATTTCAGAAAGTAGACAAAAAAGTTGAAAGGTTGTCACAGAGACGAGGGAGTCAACCTATTCTCCAAAGCACCTGAAGGCAAGGACAAGAAGCAATGGATGGAGATTAATCAAGGAGAGAAGCAACTTAGGACAAATTTCCTGACAGTTAGAACAATTAATCAGTGGAACAAGTTGCCTCCAGAAGTTGTGAATGCTCCAACACTGAAAGTTTTAAAGAAGAGATTGAACAACCATTTGTCTGAAGTGGTATAGGGTTTCCTGCCAATGCAGGGGGTTGGACTAGAAGACCTCCAAGGTCCCTTCCAACTCTATTATTCTATGTTCTGACCCCACCAATTCTATTATTGTCCCAATATTAGCCACCACGATAAAGCAAAAAAATCAAGCGGTGATTCCTTCCCAGACCTGCTTCTTCACAGGTCAGTAACCCGCATTTAAGGGCGTGCCTCATGTCCAGTGGGCCTTGCCTTTCTCCCCAATTAGCTTTCATTTTGCTTCCAACTGAGCACACATGGCCGGCTTCAGAGGCATGCAGCTTTTCAAAACGTCTCTGTTAACCGGCTTAATGAAAAATGACAGATGATAAATTCATAAGTACACACACACTCGCTTGAGCACGCGGGAGAACGAGAGAATGAACAAGTCTCAAGTGCTTCAACCAGAAAAATAAAATCAAAGTAAGACTCATTTTCCTAGTTAGTTCTGGAAGATGAGGGGCGAAACGCATCTCTTCCTCTCCTTTCCTTTCCTTTCCTTTCCTTTCCTTTCCTTTCCTTTCCTTTCCTTTTCTTTTCTTTCCTTTCCTTTCCTTTCATCTTCCCTTCTCCTTCCTTCTCTCTCCTAAACCTTTCCTTTCCTTCCTTTCCTTCCTTTCCTTTCCTTTCCTTTCCTTTCCTTTCCTTTCCTTTCCTTTCCTTTCCTTTCCTTTCCTTTCCTTTCCTTCCCTTCCCTTCCCTTCCCTTCCTTTCCTTTCCTTTCCTTTCCTACCCTACCCTACCCTACCCTACCCTACTCCATGGGGAGGAGGAGGGGAAGGAGAAGGAGGAGAAGTAGTAGTAGTAGAAGTAGTAGTAGCAGTAGTAGTGTGTTTCCCTGAAAATAGGACCCTGCCTTATATTCTTTTTTGCCGCCAGAAAAGGCAGCAGGTCTTATTTTGAGGGGATGTCATCCACTACTAACCTCACTTACATGTGTTGCCCCAGGCCTCCTTTTTTAATAGTTCTAAATGTCAGGAAATTTCTCCTTAGTTCTAGTTCTAGGTTGCTTCTCTCCTTGTTGAGTTTCCACCCGTTGCTTCTTGTCCTGCCTTCTGGTGCTTTGGGGAATATGTTGACTCCCTCTTCTTTGTGGCAGCCTCTGAGATATTGGAACACTGCTATCATGTCACCTTTAGTCCTTCTTTTCATCGAACGAGACATGCCCAGTTCCAGCAACCATTCTTTATATGTTTTAGCCTCCAGTCCCCATCTTTGTTGCTCTTCTCTGCGCTCTTTCCAGAGTTTCAACATCTTTTTCTATATTGTGACAACCAAAAGAGGATGCAGTATCCCAAGTGTGGCCTTACCAAGGCCTTATAAAGTGGTATTCACACTTCACATGATCTTGATTCTATCCCTCTGTTTATGTAGCCTAGAACTGTGTTGGCTTTTTTGGCAGCTGCAGCACACGGCTGGCTCCTATTTAAATGATTGTCCACTAGGACTCCAAGGTCCCTCTCCCAATTACTACCATTGACCAAAGTCCACCTGTACTGTACCTGTGCATCTGAATTTTCTTTCCTAAATGTAAAACCTTACTTTTCTCACCACTGAATTTCACTTCGTTAGATAGGGCCTCATGTTCAAGTGATTCTTCATTCTTGAAGGTGACCTTCCTTGGGCATTTTACCACAGGATAAATCCTGGGTATCAACAATTCTAGAGATAAAGACCTTGGTGTAAAAGGAACAGAAACAATGTAGGTATTTCCTAAAACTCACACACACGAATGGCTGAATTCTGAATGATGCCCCTTGCGGCAAGGAATTTCTGTCAGAACAGATCTTATTAGGCCTGCCAACTGGGTGAGATGGCAATTCATGTCTATCTATATCTATATCTATATCTATATCTATATCTATATCTATATCTATATCTATATCTATATCTATATCTATATCTATACTCTATACTCTATACTCTCTATCTCTCTATCTCTATCTCTATCTACCTATATCTCTCTATCTCTATCTCTATCTCTCTCTATCTCTCTATATCTCTCTATATCTGTCTCTATCTCTATCTCTATATATCTATATCTATATCTATATCTATATCATCTATATCTATATCTATATCTATATCTATATCCATATCCATATCCATATCCATATCTACCTCTACCCTCTACCTCTACTCTATCTATCTATCTATCTATCTATCTATCTATCTATCTATCTATCTATCTATCTATCTATCTATCTATCTATCTATCTATCTATCTATCTATCTATCCACACACACACACACACACACACAGAGTGATGGGATTCAAAAAAAAAAAAAATACTACCAGTTCTGTGGGCATGGCTTGGTGGGAGTGGCAGGGGAAGGTTACTGCAAAATCCCCATTCCCTCCCCACCCCACTAACCTGCTTCCCAGTTCCGTTTTCCTGTGCAGGGCAACTAAAGAAGACCCAGCTGATGAGCTGGGACTCAGAAGGCAGAGAATAGATGGGGGCGGGGCCAGTCAGAGGTGGTATTTGCTGGTTCTCCCAACTATTTGCCAGTTCTCCGAAATACTCAAAATTTCCACTACTGGTTCTCCAGAACTGGACAAAACCTGCTGAAGACCACCTCTTTGAAATTGGGTACAATACTTTATTGGCCAAGTGTGATTGGACACTTGATTATCTTTAGTACATATGCTCTCAGTGTACATAAAGAAAAAAAATGCATTCATCAAGAATCATAAGCTACAGCACTTAGTGATAGTCATATAGGTTACTAATAAGTAATCAAATCATACTAGAAAACAAATCAATTTTACATTTTAATATAAATGTAAAGATTTATACTGTTATATAAATATAACAATATAAATATAAAGATTGCTTGTCTCTCTTCATTAGTTTCCATCTGTTGCTTCTTGTCCTGACTTCAGGTGCTTTGGAAAATAAGTTGACCCCCTCTTCTTTCTGGCAGCCCCTCAAATACTGGAATATTGTTATCATGTCACCCCTAGTCCTTTTCTCTTGACTGGTCAAATATAATTCCTGCAACCATTCTTCATATGTTTTATTTTCAGGCCTTTAATCACCTTAGTTTTTCTTCTCTACACCTTTTCCAAAGTCTCAACATCTTTTTTATAATGCAGTGACCCAAACTGGATGCAGCATTCCAGATGTGGCCTTACCAAAGGCTTTATCAAGTAGTACTACCGTGTTTCTCATATAATAAGGCCGGGTCTTTTTTTTTTTTGAGCCCCGAAAAAATGCTTCGGCTGTCTTTTCGGGGTGACTTAATTCCCCCCTTGCATCTTCGGGCAGGCGACAACGGCTTGGATGTTGACCTCGGCGTTGGTGGGGCACTTCGTATCGGGGTCAACGCAGGCAGCACCATATCCAGGTGTGCAACAAAAGTACTACCTAACGGCAAGCCCCCCACCATTCCCCCCATTTCGCATGTTTTAATATAGGCCTTAATTTGGGGAGGGGCTTAATTTCATTTCATGCCTATAAAACATGCTGGGACTTCCTATTGGGGAGGCCGTATTGTTGGAGAAACAGGGTAATACTTCACGTGGTTTTGATTTACCTTTACAACTCAATTCCAAGCAAATAAATTAAGGGGAGCTTAATTTAGAGTATCGCAATGTAAATTCAGCACCAGAAAACACAGATGGCTGAGGCTTCATTTAATTTCTTTATAAACATATCAAGTAACCTTTACAATACCAGTTGTAGATTTCTCCAATATGGAGCCAACTCAAACAGAAGCAGACATGTTACAGGTTCAGAGCAGAACAGCAGCTCAGGAGCTCAGAAACAGACATCAGTTTCACTTTAATTCAGCAAGCAAGCAGAGGAGAGAAGCAGTTTCATTTTCAATAGACAGACTCAGAGCTTAACATAGCTTCAGAGCTTAATACAGAGCCACGCCTAGGCTACTTCTAGTTTCAGTTTCCAAACAGTCCTCATTGGCTGACTGAGTTGCTATGCCTATTCATTGGCTGACCTTGTTACCATGCTCTATTCCAGTTCATGAATATACTCTGATAACTTGGACTATCCACATTTTCTTGTCCAAGTTGGAAGAAGAGTATGGATGTAGAAAGTTCTCCATAGCCATTCTCCTGAGCTGACTTTACCCAAGAAGTTTAACCAGGCAAAGAAAGCTAACCCATTCTGGCTTTCCATGGTAGACTGAATCCCAAATTAACCAAACGAGCCACCTTTGTACAACACGCAAAACTGCAGTGTGATCAAATTAGGAGTCAATCCTAGTTTCTATATGCAACGCAAGACACCATAAAATGAAGAAACATGCTATTCAGAAGAGGAGTAAAACACATCCAACACGTGGTTGAAGTCCGGTTTTGCATGATGGGCGAATGCAGTCAATAGGGTTTTATTACCCTATTTTTAAAAAGATAGCAAACAAACGTTTATAATGTTTAAAAGAACCTGACGGCAGTGTTGCAATGCATGAGGGGCTCCTACAAAGACAAGGGAGTCAAACTGTTTTCCAAAGTATCAAAAGGCAAGATGAGAAACAACGGATGAAAACTAATCAAGGAGAGAGGCAACCTAGAACAAAGGAGAAATTTCCTAATGGTGAGAACGATCAACCAGTGGGTGCTCCAACACTGGAAGTTTTCAAAAAGACATTGGACAACCATTTCTTTGAAATGGTATAGGGCTACCTTCTTGAGCAGAGGGGTTGGACTAGAAGACCTCCAAGGTCCCTTCCTACTCTATTATTTTATGCTTAAAGGTGGTGAAAAATCTAGTCCTTATTTCCCAGTGTGCCACTTCGATGCCTCTATTTAGAACAGAACAGAATAGAATAGAATTGGAAGGGACCAGGGAGGTCTTCTAGTCCAGCCCCCTGCTTAAGCGAGAGATGCTAATCCACTTCAGACAAGTGGCTGTCCAGTCTATTTTTAAAAGCCTCCAGTGTTGGAGCATGCCAGAGTATATTCATGAACTGGATTAGAGCACGGGAACAAGGTCAGCCAATGAATAGGCATAGCCACTAAGTTAGCCAATGAAGACTATTTGGAAACCGAAATGAAAAGTAGCCTAGGCGTGGCTCTATATGAAGCTCTGCAGCTCTGCAGCTCTTTTGAGCTCTGATTCTGTCTACTGAAAATGAAACTGCTTCTCTCCTCTGCTGTGTGTCTTGCTTGCTTGCTGAAAAACTAGCACTCTGCTCCGAACCTGTAACATGTCTGCTTCTGTTTGAGTTTGTTCCATGTTGGAGAAATCTACAACTGGTATTGTAAAATTTACTTTACGTGTTTACAAAGAAGTTCAACGAAGCCTCTGCGTTTATTTTTCTGGTGCTGAATTTATGCTGCAAAATTCTGAATAGAGCACCCATAACTTCTGGTGGCAAGCTGTTCCACTGTCCTCACCCTTAGGAAGTTTCTCCTCAATTCGAGGTTGCTTCCCTCCTGGATTAATTTCCATCCGTGGTTTCTTTTTCCTGTCTTCTGGTGCTTTGGAGAATAGGTTGACCCCTTCTTCCTTGTGGCAGCCCCTCAAACACCAGAAGACCGCTATCCTGTCACCCCCTAGGCCTTCTTTTCTCTAGACTACATACCTTTCTTCCTCTCTGAAAGAAGCCAGGCTGACATCCCTTTGGCCACCCTGTTGTTTAACGATTTGGGACCCCACCACCACCAATTTTCCCTCCCCTTCCACTGCAGATTCGGCCACTTGATGAATGGGGGTGTTAATCCACCCCCAATTCTGAAACGCCTTGCTCCTCCTCTCTCCCTCCTCCTTTCCAGCAGCCAACTCAGCAAGTTTCCCTTCTATAAAATATAGCAAGGGAGCTGCAAGAGTGGAATAGATTTATGGGCAGGTCTTAAATGACAGAGGGGGGATATTTTGATCCTCTCAACCCCACCCCCAACCTTCCCCCTCCCATTTTCAGCTTTTATAAATAACATTGCACAGAATTGCTTCCTTCTCTGCTGGTTCCTCTCGTCCCATCTCGGAGGGGGCAAGCATAGATATTTGTTGTTTTCTCCTCCTGCAACATTTAGACCTTATCTTTCTTTCTCGGCCCATGCACCGTGAAATAAATTCAGCCCAATCGCAGTTTCATAGGGCATAGGAAAACCTCCTGCCTTCCCACTCCCCACCCTCCATCAGTGTGGGAGAAGCAGGAACTTTGAATTTAGTGAGTTATGTTTCCAGAACAAGCCCCACTTGGAAGACTTGAGTTGGGCAATCAATGTAACAGAATGACAGTATAACCGAGGGACCTTGGAGGTCTTCTAGTCCAACCCCCTGCTCAAGCAGAGGACCCTATACAGCAGGGGTGTCAAACTTATGATGACACATTGTCATCACATGATTGTATCGCAACTTTTTTCCACTTCACTAACCTGGGTGGGTCGGTGGGCATGGCCAGTGTGTGACACATCTGGCCTGTGGGCCACGAGTTTGACACCCCTGATATACAGGATAACATTAACAGAATGACAGTGTAGCAGAAGAATAGAGTTGGAAGGGACCTTGGAGGTCTTCTAGTCGAACCCCCTGCTTATCTCCCCACTGAAGTGGTATCTATTTATCTACTCACATAGAACATACTTTCGAACTGTTAGATCAAGGGTGTCAAACACAAGGCCCCCAGTACGAGCCCACATTGCTTCGGCCCAGTTTACCCAATGCAAAGAGGAAACATCGGGCTAGTATGGCTTCAGCCCAGTCTACCCAGTGTGAAGAGGAAACTTGCCAGCCATTTTGGGAGTGGTTGTCAAGCTGGCCCATCCGGTCAGCCACAACCAGTGAGTGATGTCGAACTGGCTATGCCCACCCGGTTGGCCACACCCATCAAGACGGCCATGCCCAGCTGCCCCCCCCAAGGTCAACCACAGCCTTCAATGAAATTGAGTTTGATACCCCTGTGTTAGATGGACCGAAGCTGAGGCAAGTGATGGGGGCTCACCCTACCACACTGTGCTAGGACTCAAACCGCCAGAGCTGAGACCATCTCCAGTATCATTAATGAAGTGTGTCCAGCTATCAGTGGTCCAGGAAGCGAAGGGAAAGAGACAAACTAGGAAAGAACACACTATAAATTCAGCCAAGGCATATCATCTGCCCTAGGTTGGGCCCACCAAGGAGTTAAGTGACAAAGTCTACAGTCCCTCCGATGAATCCATAATTGATTCGGTAACAAATCACTAATCTCGCTGTCATCCTGGTGAATAAGATAATAAATGTGCTCTGTCCAGGAAATGCAAAGTTGTTTGAATTGGGATGAAATTATTAATAAAGGCCCAACTTTTTGCCTGCCTCTTATCTCCCCTGCTCCTCAATTCCAGCTAGTTTAGCATTTCTTTTTAATCTCTCTCGCTTGTCACATTAGACAGCTGAGAGTAAAGAGAGGGAGGTGTGTGTATATGTGTGCAAATTGCCATAGAAGCACAACAACAGGTTTTTTTTGGGGGGGGGGTTAGAGGGGGAGAAGAGTGGAGTTGTGAAAGCAAAGGGGGCTTTCATCTCTTTTCCCCTTTTATTTGGGGTGTGGGGGGCACATACAAAAAAAAAATAACCAAAGCAAAACAAAATACCCAGGAAACTTGAGGTGGGGAATTGTTTTGATCTGCCAGAGTTAGTATATTCCCAAACTTGCTTTGGACTTCCCTTCTCTCACACTTCTTTTTCTGTTATAAAAGATCACAATGTTCTTCCTCCTCCTCCTCCTCCTCCTCCTCCTCCTCCTCCTCCTCCTCCTCCTCCTCCTCCTCCTCCTCCTCTTCTTCTTCTTCTTCTTCTTCTTCTCCTCCTCCTCCTCCTCCTCCTCCTCCTCCTCTCCTTCCTTCTCCCCTTCCCCTTCTCCCCCCTCCCGTATCTTTCTTCTTCCCTCCATTCTGTTCTCCCTTCTATTTTTCCTTCTCCTTCTCCTTCTCCTCCTCCTCCTCCTCCTCCCTCCTCCTCCCCTCCTCCTCCTCCTCTCCTCCCCTTCTTTCTCCTTCTCCCCATCCTCATTTCCTTCTCTTTGTCTTTCTCCTTTTCATTCTCCTTCTCCCTCCCATCCTCCTTCTCCTTCTCCTCCTTCTCCTTCTGCTTGTCCATAGGGGACAGTTTAAAAATTACAAAATTGTTTACCAGAGTGCTAGTATAGAGGGATGTGTGAACTGCAACATTCTGAAGACACTCAACTCGGGTAGCATCAACTATGTCTGTTTCACAACCCCTCATTTCTCCTGGGTATTGGATTAACCAGCTTCTTCAACTTTACCAAACTCGATCGCAGAAAATACAACTTCAGCAACAGAGTGGTCAATGCCTGGGACACCCGACCCAACTCCATTGTTCCAGCCTCAACCTCTCACAGCTTCAACCTTAAACTCTTTACTGTGGACCTCACCCCATTCCTAAGAGGTCCTTAAAGGGGGCCTGCATAAGCGCACCAGTGTGCCTATCGTCCCTGTCTTACTGTAACCATTTATCTATATTTACTCCCTTTGTTCTTGTTTATGTTCATACCTATACTTGTTATCTTGTACATGTTTGACAAACAAACAAACAAACAAACAAATAAATAAATCCTAGACAAATTAAGGAAAAGAAGAACAAGAGATCCATAACAAGTGATCTACAATTTACTGGAAGGAAATGAAGGTTGGAGTTTAAGCAGAGGTGCGGCCCACAGGTTGCCTTGCAGCTAAAACCAGTTGCTGTATTGTTGGCCCTTGACAATTCAGCACACAATTAAAGTCTACCATCGTGACCTGCACAGACACATCCAGGAAACATGTTCCATCATCAGCTGATGATCTGGGACATTTGTGCTTCTTCTCGCCTTATATTGAATTGTTTGGGGAAGCTGTTGTGAAGATTGAAGCTCCCAAGGCCAGAAATAAAGAGGTTGAGAACAAACATAATGGTTATCAGGACACGGGTGAGGTGGTCTCCAGATCTAAGGGCAGGAAATGAGAAGCAATTGGTCTACTATCAAATACGGGTGGAAGAAATAGATGTAAGATTGAAACACCAGAATTGAGACCCTCAATTCTCCAGCAGCCAATCTTTACTATTATGATTAATTATTAGCTTCTTAATGTTGGCAGTTTTCTAGAAGCCTTTATATTAAATGTAATGTAATACTTGGTCAATTGAGACCTTTGAACTATGAATGGAGGCCTTTGAACTCTGGTGCTGGAGGAGACAATTCCTGCGAGTCCCTTGGACTGCAAGGCGATCAAACTGGTCAATCCTAGAGGAGATCAACCCTAACTGCTCTTGAGAAGGCCAGATCCTGAAGATGAAACTCAAAGACTTTGGCCACCTAATGGGAAGGAAGGAAGGACTCACTGGAGAAGAACCTAATGCTGGGAACTGTAGAGGGCAAAAGAAGAAGGGGGACGGCAAAGAAGGAAGTGGCTGGATGGAGTCACTGAAGCAGTTGGTGTGAGATTAAATGGACTCCAGAAGATGGTAGAGGACAGGAAGGCCTGGAGTAACTTTGTCCATGGAGTCACGATGCGTCGGACATGACTTCGCCACTAACAACAACAAAATAGTTGGTGTAGGAAATAACCAGGCTAAGCCTGAGGGAGGGGTCAAAGGCATCATCAATCATGAGTAGATGTGTGCCCACTAGCGATTGAAGTCCAGCCCACCTTGAATTCCTTCTTAACTCCTGCTCATTTCCCTTGACCGTTAGTAGCCCGGATTCTTGTAGAGAGCTTAAGCTTGCAATAAACTTCTATACACATCAGAACTGCCTGAATCTCTTGATTTCCCTCTTCATAGATGGACTTATGGATCCCCCTTTGCAGACCTTCTGACTAGCAAAGTCAACAGGGAAGCTGGATTACTTCACGACCGTGTGACTAATTTAACAAATGCACCAATTCGTTTAACAAACGAGGCAAAAAATTGGAGCCAAGCTCACTTAACAACTGTCTCGCTTAGCATGAAAAATTTGGGACCCAATTGTGGTCGTATGCCGAGGACTACCAATCTACATATTCTCGGAGTAGCTTCACTAAAAGCACCTTCAAAATAGAACAATAAATCAATAGCCTCGGGGGAAAAATAATAAAAAAAGAGCAATAGAGGAAAATGAAAATAGCGAAGCTGCATCAACAAGAAACAAGTTAAAAATAATCCAACTGATATTTTAAAAGGTCTGGGAATAAGGGGAAAGATATTTTTTTTCAATAAAGGCAGTATCATAAATAAGGTCATGCTTGTTAGACTTCCTGTAAGATGAAGTCGGTGCAAGTAGCTTTAATTAGAGGCAGGGAAAACTCCTTTTTTTTTCTCTCAAAAGTCTTCACCAAATTCCGAGGGAGAGAATCAAGTTCACGTAAAATATTAATACCACTTTATAATGCCTTGGTGAGGCCACACTTGGAATACAGCATCCAGTTTTGGTTAATACTAAATAAAAAAAAATGTTGAGACTTTGGAAAGAGTGCAGAGAAGAGCAACAAAAGGAGATTAGGGGGCTAGAGGCTAAAACATATCAAAATTGGTTGCAGGAATTATTCCTAGTTTCTTAAAAAGAAGGACTAGGGGTGACACGATAGCACTGTTCCAATATCTAAGGGCCTGCCACAAAGAAAAGGGAGGTCAACTTATTCTCCAAAGCACCTGAAGGCAGGAAAAGAAGCAATGGATGGAAACTAATCAAGGAGAGAAGCAACCTGGAATTAAGGAGACATTTCCTGATTGTGAGAAAAATTAATCAGTAGAATGGTGTGCCTTCAGTAATTGTGGCTGCTCCCCCCCCCCACTTATCCTCCCCCTTCCTTTCCTTTCCTTTCCTTTCCTCTCCTTCCCCTTCCCCTCCTCCCTTCCTCCCTTCCTTCCCTTTCCTTATCCACCCTCTTCCTTCACCTTTCCTTCTCCCTTCCTTTCCTTTCCTCTCCTCTCCTTCCCCTTCCTTCCCTCTCCTTATCCTCCCCTTCCTTCTCCCTTCCTTCTCCTTTCCTTTCTTTCCCTCTCCTCTCCTCTCTTTCTCCTTCCCCCTCCCCTTCCTCCCTTCCTTCCCTCTCCTTATCCTCCCCTTCCTTCTCCCTTCCTTCTCCTTTCCTTTCTTTCCCTCTCCTCTCCTCTCTTTCTCCTTCCCCTCCCCTTCCTCCCTTCCTTCCCTCTCCTTATCCTCCGCCTTCCTTCTCCTTCTCCCTTCCTTTCCTTTCCTTTCCTCTCCTTCCCTTCCCCTCCTCCTTCCTCCCTTCCTTCCCTTTCCTTATCCACCCCATTCCTTCTCCTTTCCTTCTCCTTTCCTTTCCTTTCCTCTCCTCTCCTCTCCTTCCCCTTCCGCTTCCCCTTCCTCCCTTCCTTCCCTTCCCTTATCCTCCCCCTTCCTTCTCCTTTCCTTCTCCTTTCCTTCTCCCTTCCTTTCCTTTCCTCGCCTCCTTTTCCCTTCCTCCCTTCCTTCCCTCTCCTTATCCTCCCTCTTCCTTCTCCCTTCCTTTCTTCTCCTTCCTCTCCTCTCCTCTCCTTCCTCCTTCCTCCCTTCCTTCCTCTCTTCTTCCTTTCCCCCTCATTTTCCTTCCTTCCTTTCCTCCCCTTCCCCCTCCAGTGGTTTGATGTTTTCCCCCCCTGAGAATCAAAACAGACCTCTTCATTTCACCGGCTGCAATTGAAACAATTTTTCCCGCAAGCAATTCCAAAAACAGGGGAAGTTTTGTGGGCTATTTAAGGTGGGGGGAGGGGCGGCATTCCTGCTCCTATCTAGAAGCACAGAATAATTGCTTTCGGTCTGAGTGTATGATTGCAAGGGATTTAAATCTCTCAAGAAAAGTCCCCCATTTCTTAATAAAATGCAACAGGACGAAAATGCTAGACTTTAGCCACACAGACTAAACATTCTGAGATTGGATCCCATCCCATTTCCAGCATAGAGATTCAAGTGGGGCCTTTTACCAATTTTTTCAGAACAAAAAGACAAGACACCGTTGTCCTCGCCTCCAAATTCATTTATCCAATGCTATTATTATTATTGTTGTTTTTTTTCCCATTGCAAATGGGAGCATGTTGCATTTGGTTTGTTTTTATCATAACAACCAACCAGCGCATATACGCCAGGGCCCCGATAAATGGTGTGGAAAGAATGTCTATTTCAAAAAGAAATCCCACATCAGAGGATGATTCATCCATCAGGCGATGGCCACCTCCAAGAGATGGAAATCTATGAATGATACATGGGATGTTTTGGCTGGAAGCAACCCAGAGATGCAGAAGGAAAATGGAGAGGACAGCCCCACGGTGTTGCAATTGAGACAATGGAATGATTAAACAGATTAACAGAGTTGTAATGGAACTTATAGGTCATCTAGTCCAACCCCTTGCCCAAGCAGTAGACCCTACACCATTTCTGACTGATGGCTATCCAGTCTCTTCTTGAAAGCCTCCAGTGATGAAGCTCCCACAACTTCCGAAGGCAACTTCTGTTCCATTGGTTGATTGTTGTCACTGTCAAAAAGTTCCTCCTTATTTCCAGGTTGAATCTCTCCTTGTTCAGTTTCTATTATTCCTTATCTGGCCTTTGGGTGCCTTGGAAAATAGCTTGACCCCCTCTGCCCCCTCAAGTATTGGGAGACTGCTATCATGGTCCTTCTCTTGGTCTTTCTCTTCCCTAGACTAGCCATGCCCAGTTCCTGCAACCGTTCATCTTTATGTTTTAGCCTCCAATCCCCTAACCATCCTGGTTGCTCTTCTCTGCACTATTTGTAGAATCTCAACATCTTTTTTTTTATAATGTGGTGACCAAAACTGGATGCAGTACTCTAGGTTTGGTCCTACTAAGGATTTATAGAGTGGTATTAGTACCTCACTTGATCTTGATTGTATCCAGAGGTGGGATTCAGCCAGTTCGAGCCAGTTTAGCTGAACTGGATATTAAATTTACATCTGGTTCACCAAACTGGTACTTGAACTGATGAGCTTGCCCCACCCATCCTGCCCCTCCCCTCCCAGGGAGTCTCCACCTGGCCTGTTTTGGATGAAGGTAAGTGCAGGGTCTGAGCGGAACCTCTGGAAGGGCGAAAAACAGCCCTCCCGGAAGTTTCAGAAGTCCGGAAATGGGCCCCTTTCTGGCTTCCGGGGGGCCTCCAGAGCCCAGGGGAGGCCATTTTCGCCCTCCAGAGGCCCAAGGGAAGCCTCTGGACCCTGGGGAAGGTGAAAAACTGCCCTCCCGGAAGTTCTGGTAAGCCACGCCCACCATGGCCACGCCTACCCAGCAACCGGGCAGAGAACCGGATGCTGGGATTTTTGAATTCCACCCAGTTGTATCCCTTTGTGAATGAAACTTAGGAATTGGACTGGGGGAGAGAGAGAGAGAATCCGAGCCCAGATGAAGTGGTCACTGTGTCACTGTGAAGTGGTCACTGTTGTGGGGGAGCAAAGTGGAGGAACCGACAGCTTTGGGTTCCGCTTAAAACCTGAAACGCGGCTTAATGCCAGAAACTGCAAGAGGGATCTAGGAATCCAAGTGGACAATCAGTTAAATATGAGCCAACTGTGTGCAGCAGCAGCAGCAGCAGCAGCCAAAAAGGCCTTTGCAATCCTAGGCTGCCATGACGCAGGGATAAAAATCAAGATCATGTGAAGTGTTAGTACTGCTTTATAAAGCTTCGGTAAGGCCACATTTGGAATGCAGCATCCAGTTTTGGTCACCACATTATAAAAAAAAAGATGCTGAGACTCTGGAAAGAGTGCACAAAAGAGCAACTAGGGAGCTGGAGGATAAAACATATGAAAACAGGTTGCAGGAATTGGGTATGTTTAGTTTAATGAAAAGAAGTACCAGGGCTGACATGATACCAGTGAGGGGCTGCCACCAAGAAGATGGGAGTCAAGCTATTCTCCAAAGCACCAGAAGGCCAAACAAGAAACAATGAATGGAAACAAGGATCCTTTTCCAATTCTGTTACTGTTTTTTTTTTTTTTGTTGGATGATGGACATGTGTTTGTCCCAAGCACATTTAAACTCATGCTGACCAACCACAGAGAGTACACCAAGGACCTCACAGAAATCTATTCTTCAGCAAATTCACCATCACCTCTCTTTCCCTCCTTACATCCACAAATTCTACCCGTTTGCTTTGCATCCGAGGCCACTTTAATTTAATTTGTAATAATGCTTTCCCCCTCCCCCATAAGTTTATATGCTCAGCTGAGTTCTTTGATTGGGCTTTGTGCCCGCTGGAATGGATTTTAATGCATATTTTTATGTCTATATTATCAGCATTATGCATTGGTGTGCTTTTCTCTCTCGTCTTTTTAATGTGCCTAGATCTGACAATTGTTCTGATATTTTGATGACTGGCTGTTATGTTGTCTTGAAAGCCATTATGGCCGAATACCTTCACATTTGAAACGAATGAACGAACCTGCATACATGCGCAAACTTGGGTCTATGAGATTGCCACAAAGACCGGAATCGGAATGAATTTTGCAAAAGGGTTTGAAAAAAAAACCCCTGCATATTGTACTCCGACTTAATTTTAAGGGCTTTTCCCAAAAGGTTCTTTTTCAAGAGGCATCTGGATTTTCTGATTTTTTTTCTCTGAAGGGGTTTCACTTTTCATCCAAGTAGCTTCATCCATTCTGAAAGAAGGGAAGTTCTTTGTTCAGAACTGAAGAAGCTTCTTGGATGAGAAGCAAAACGTCTTCAAAGAAAAAAACCAGAAAGTCCAGGTGCCTCTTTTAAAAGCACCTTTGGGGACAACTATGATGTCCCAAAGAGTGCTTTTTCAGGAGGCAAATGGACTTTCTTGTTTTTTATTTGAAGACATTTCACTTGTCATCCAAGAAGCTTCTTCAGTTCTGACAGGATGGTGGGGAATGGAAGGATTTATATTCCTTGAAGACAGCTGGTCATTTGCATTCTTTTTAGAGAGTCATTGAGGCCACTTGGAGATTTATCTGTGTCCTCAGGGTCACCTGAGTGGTGAAAATGGTTCCTGTAGTCTGCAATATGACCTAGATAAGTGAGAATCTCCATAGATATCTAAGGGGTTTCTGCAAAGAAGACCACCCCCTGTCTATTCTCCAAAGTACCTGATGGCAGGATAGAAGCCACGGTTGGAAACTAACCAAGGATAGAAGCAACCTGGAACTTTCCTGACAGTGAATACCATTAATCAGTGGAACGGCTTCCCTGCAGACATTCCAACACTGGAAGTTTTTAAGAAAAGATTACACAACCATTTGATTGAAACGTAGGGTTTCCTTCCTAAGGAGGTGTTTGGACTAGAAGACCTCCAAGGTCCCTTCCAACTCTGTTATCCTGTTATCTATTACAAGGGACATTAGAATCATGGGGAAATCAACCATATTACAGATTGAAACCCACAATATTATATATCGGACACCAAGTAGAGACAGAAGGCAGCTTCCTTTCTCATCCACCCATTTTCCGATTGCGACTGGGTCGTTGCCTGAGATAACCCATGTTGTTTAATATGGTGCATGGTTGCAAATAATTTGTTAGGCATCCATGACCAAGGCTGATTAACTTTTGCTGAGTGATAACTGATTTAGAATTGATAGGTGGAGATGCTTCTTAGCTAAGACAGATAACTTTATTGCCCTTTTTTTTTATACTGCGAACACACCTTAAACATGAATTTCTCTTGCCTGTATGCCAGTTCACGTCAGGGAGCATATTTGATTATAAATTCTGTGCATAGGTAGTCCTCAACTTACCACAGTTCATTTTGTGACCATTTGACGGCTACTTACAACGGCGCTGAAAAAAAAAGACTTATGGCCATTTTTCACATTTATGACCATTGCGGCATGGCTACGGGATCAAAATTCAGATGCTTGGTGACAGACTCGTATTTATGATGGTGGCAGTCTCCTGGGGTCATATAATCAACTTTTCCAACTTTCTGACAAGCAAAATCAATGGGGAAGCCAGGTTCACTCAACAACCATATTACAAGATTCGTTAAGTCCTTACAACTTCTGGAGACAAGTTATTCCACTGATTAATTGGAACACTGATTAAACTAAGAAAATTTCTCCTTGGTTCTAGGTTGCTTCTCTCCTTGATTATTTTCCATCCATTGCTTCTTGTCCTGCCTTCAGGTGCTTCGGAGAATAGCTTGACTCCATCTTCTTTGTAGCAGACCCTCAACTTTTGGAAGTCTGCTATCATCCTTGTTTTCAATAGACTAGACATACACAATTCCTGCAACTAGACTAGACAACATTACAGAAGTTGTGAATGCACACAACCATTTGTGTGAAATGGTATAGGGTTTCTGCCTGAGCAGGGGGTTGGACTAGAAGACCTCCAAGGTCCCTTCCATCTACTCTACTCCACTCCACTCCACTCCACTCCTCTCTACTCTACTCTACTCTACTCTACTCTACTCTACTCTACTCTCTCAGCAAATTCCTGCATTGAGCAGAAAGAAACAATGATGTCAATGTCTGTGATCTTTTACACAATATAAAATGGCTACAGTTCTGGAACACTCAAAATGTCAGCTTAGAGACTTCTCACATCCTTCTAACACTGCTGGTTTGCAAGATCCTGCAGTTCACTGCTAGTAGATTCAACCACCATGCTACCTATTTGAAAGAGAATGTTGGTTTAGATCTGGCCGAGTATCCTTGCTTCTTACAGAATCCAATTTGAGGGGTCTTTGGTGCTCTCTGAGCTTGCTTGTTTCCTTGCAGCTGTTTCATTACCCAAACCTTGTAACATCATCAGGGCTAGCACTTGATGATGTTACCTAGTTTGGGTAATTAAATGTCTAGAAATGGCAAGAAAACAAGCTGTCAACTCATCAAACACTTTGTATGATTTAATTGGAGTAACTGCCAGAATCCTAACACAAGCAAGGTCAGAGAGCACCAAGGACCCCACAGTCCTCCTTCTCCTCTTCCTCTTTGCAAACCTCACTGTCTTCTAGCATCGTTACCAAGTTTGGGTCATGAAATGTCTCTGAGAAAACAAGCAAACCCACAGAGCACCAAGGTCCCGGTGTCAACTTCAAACTAATATTCTCTTCTATTGGAATCCAATTCTACAGTGTTCTGTCATTCACTGTTCCATGATTGTCTCCAAATTTATAACAACCTGCTCAGCCTCTAAACACCCCCCGCCTACTTGTGTGTTCTTGCCAGCCATGCCAATAAAAACCTGGCCTTTGGTTTCTCGTTGCCACGCACAAGCAATTAGAAAACAGATTCAACTATTGAACACTGATTCTTTCACTAGCTTCCCAAAATTAAGGATAATCATAAAGACATTACGGGGCTCACAGATTTGCCAATTGTTTACAAGATAATAAGTATAAGTGTATACATAGTTGTGAATACATGAAATGGGTACATATAAGAAAAATAAAAGAAGAATAAGAGAAACAATAGGACAGGGACGGTAGGCACGTTGGTGCGCTTTATGCACGCCCCCTACAGACCTCTTAGGAAAGGGGTGAGGTCAATAGTAGACAGTCTAAGGTTAAAGTTTTTGGGGTTTGGGGAAGAAACTACAGAGTCGGGTAGAGTATTCCAGACATTGACCACTCTATTGCTGAAGTCGTATTTCCTGCAATCAAGTTTGGTGCGGTTAACTTTGAGTTTGTATCTGTTGTGTGCTCTTGTGTTGTTATGGTTGAAGCTGAAGTATTCATTGACAGGTAGGACATTGCAATGTATGATTTTATATACCATGCTTAAGTCAGACCGAAGACGGCGTAATTCAAGGTTTTCTAGTTCTAGAATTTCAAGTCTGGTGGCATAAGGTATTCTACAACGAGTGGAGGAGTGGAGAACTCTTCTTGTGAAATATTTCTGGACTTTCTCAATTGTGCTAATATCAGATATGTAATGTGGGTTCCAGACTGATGAGCTGTATTCGAGTATTGGTCTAGCAAATGTTTTGTATGCTCTGGTTAGTAGTGTGATATTACCAGAGAAAAAGCTACGTAGGATTAGGTTAACAACTCTTAATGCCTTTTTGGCTATGTAGTTGCAGTGGGCTCTAGCACTTAGATCATTAGAGGTGAGTATTCCAAGGTCCTTTACAGAGCTTGGGTCATCAACAAGATAATGTGACCTTATGCCTTGATTGGATGCATGAGCATGGAGGAGGATCATTTAGCACTGTTGAAGAAATACAGATTACATCCTTAAGTGACAGAGACAGTAATCTCAAGACCGCAATGACTGGTGTTCTCACACTCAACTTAGAAAGGGCATACCAACAAAACTCAGAGTTCATGATAGGGGAGAATATGGGTAGCTCAGATGTAGGATGAGGGTGGAGATTCGTTCTCCAAGGTTGTGGCCTGGTTTCTGGATGTTTTTTTTACCAGGATAGGTGATAGGAGCCTCGGTGGCACAGTGGTTAGAGTACAGTACTGCAAGCTACTCCTACTGCGATTTGACAGATCGAATCCCACCAGGCTCAAGGTTGACTCGGCCTTCCATCCTTCTGAGGTGGGTAAAATGAGGACCCAGATTGTTGGGGGCAATATGTTGTGACTCTGTAAACCGCTTAGAGAGGGCTGGAAAGCACTATAAAGCAGTAGATAAGTCTAAGTGCTATTGCTATATCTTCAATGGGATTTAGGAGATGTCAGTGTTGGTGTTTTTCTGCTTATATCCCATCACAAGACCTTCACCTGATGTGACTTTCATTTGACAAAACGCACACCTGGCCCATCACAAAACCCATCATCAGACCAACACCTGATGTGACCCTTACCTGACATGACCTCCACATCACAAGACTCTCACCTGACATGATCTCCCCATCATAAGGCCCATTACAAGGACTTCACTTGAGATGACCCACACCTGACCCATCGCAAGACCCTTACCTGATGTCCTCCATCACAAGATCTGCCGACCAAACAAATCCCTTACCAGCAGAAGGACACGAACACTTATATCCCTTAGATTCCTTTGAAAAAAGTTATCTAGCCTGGTTACAAAACATTGGGAAACCAATCTACAAGCTCAGAGAACAAACCTCCACCCTTACTCATCAGAATGTCTGACCAAAGCCCCCGGAGAACCCTTGTCAGCCTTCAAGATCTACTATTGCTTTGCATCTTTTGGCTGCCATAAGTAACGGGGGGAGGAGTGGGTAAAGTCTGGGAAGCGAGTTGGAGGTGTTACATTCTAGTGTTGTATAAAATGAGGAGGGGGGAGTATAAATTCTTGCTTAGGTTTCTATTTCTCGCTTAGCTTTCTTTTTTCTGCGCAGCTGCAAACCTTTATCAAAATATGCCAAGGTCAACAGAGGCCTCATCACCACCTGAAGATGTCCACATGCTCACATTCACAACTTTTAATTGGAAGAATCATTTGAACTATTGGGGGTGGGAACATTTCCATCACTTTGTATATGGGATTTGCGCCTGATTCCTCAGATTCAGAATTCTATGGTTGCTACCACTTCATTTTCAGTAAAAGATATCTTTTCTCTAATCTAAGGAGTCTAAGTATTTGTTTCTTGAATTTTGGATGGAGCACCACCTGACAATCCTCCTCATTTTGAAGCATTCCTAATAACGGGTTTCTGACGGGTTTCTAGTTTCAAGACTTTCGTATTTTTTATTCATCAAACAGAAATTACAAATTCAAACAAGCAAACTAAGAAAATTACAATGTGATAGGGATGATAGGGACGTTAGTGTAGGAGATGACCAGGCTGAGCCTGAGGGAGAAGTCAAATGCAACATCAGTCTGAAGTCCCTTTGCACCCACAAGAGATCTAAGACCAGCCCACCCTGAAATCCGTATTTGCAACCAAATTGCTTAGACTGTTAGTAGGTCAGATTCTTGTAGGGAAATGAAGCTTACAATAAACCTATATATTTATTTATTTGAACTGCCTGGAGTTATGATTTCCATGTCTGTCTGTCTGTCTATATCTGGATTTCACTGGCGCTTGACAGTTAGTGCATTTACACACGCCCCCTTACGGACCTCTTAAATATGGAGTAAGATCTACAGAAGTTAAGTTAGAATGAAAAATGTGAAAGTTAGGGGCTGAGACAACTGAATAAGTTTTAAGATATTCCAGTATTTGAGACTTCTATTACAAAATTGAATTTTTCATAAAAATTGTACAAAATGTTTTACATTTTCTTAATGGTTTACATTAAGTTTAAAGCAGTTATTTGCACACATTACATTACGATTGGCATGTGGAAGGATTTAATTTATTCAAGAGAGTAAAAGAATTGAAACCAGAGAGTAAAAGAGCTTCAATGGAAACGGGCTGGTTACATAGCAAGATGTATGGATGGCAGGTGGGCCAAGGCAGCCCTAGAATGGATCCCACTTGATCAAAAGCATCCACAGAAGAAACCTAAAACAAGATGGACTGACAACATCAGCAAGTAGAGTGAGTTCAATTGGCAAAAGAAAGCTTAGGACCGTATGGGTTGGACCAGGGTGGGATTCATTTTTTTTTTTTTTTTACTACAGGTTCTGTGGGCATGGCAGGGGAAGGATACCACAAAATCCCCATTCTCTCCCCACCCCGCTAACCTGCTTTCCAGCTCTGTTCTCCTGTGCAGGGCAACCAAAGAAGACCCAGCTGATCAGCTGGGACTCAGGAGGCAGAGAATAGATGGGGGCAGGCCCAGTCAGAGGTGGAATTTGCCGGTTTTCTGAACTACTCAAAATTTCCACTACCAATTCTCCAGAATGGGTCAGAACCTGCTGAATACTACCTCTGGATTGTTGGACACAGGCAGAAGAGGCCTTCATTCTACAGTGGATGCATACTGGATAAAATGATGATGATGATATGATTAAAGCTGAAAAAAAGCCATTTGTAGGCAATGGGTTACTATGTACAATTTTGTACGTAAAACTTAAGTCTGACCGCAAGCATCACGGTTCTAAACTATCTAAACCATATTTCATCTATTTTCGGGCTACCTTATTGCATAATATGTGCATCTCCATTATTTATCGGTATCTATTTTTTATTACCCTTCCTATTAATAGCTAACTCGGTTATATAATATCAACCCTCCATTATTCATTTTTGCCAAGTGTCAGGGGTTTCGAGAAGGAAGGAAGCCCACATATGGTGCAGAAAAATGGTTTCCTTGGTCAAGAGATGACAATGTTTGGGGCACCAAACTATGGCGCAATGGATCAAAACCAGGGGTGGGATTCAAATTTTTATCAACTGGTTCTGTGGGGGTGGCTTCAGTGGTGGGCATGGCTTGGTGGGCATGTTATTGGTTGGGCGTGGCCAACTCAATATCACTCACATCGAGGCATGCATCTCCTCGCCTGGCCTTTCATGACTGTGGGACCTGTAAGCGTGAAAAATGGTCATAAGTCACTTTTTTCAGTGCCATTGTAACTTTGAATGGCCACTCCACACAAGCAAAGTACCAGTAAAGAAGGGGAAAAAAACTCCAGAGACATTACAGAGACAGGAAGTCTAGTCCTGCCAAGAATGTAATAAGGGTTAACAGAGAGGCAGTTTCTGTAAGCAACACCAGAATGTTTCCTTCCGGCCTTCCTTACAGGATTAGGCCAGTAATTTCTTCTAACAACCAGTTCTGGCAAATAGGTGCGAACTGGTAGAAACCCACCCCTGATCAAAACCAGTGAAGATTTTTTTCTTACTTCTGCTTCTTAGTTTAGTTGCATTCATTCACATTAGTGTCAGAAACTGCTTTTGGATTAAGTTGGATTATTTTCCCAAGCAAATTATTTTCCAAAGCACCAGAAGGCAAAAAAAGAAAAAAGAAAAAAAAAAAAAAAAGAACCGATGGATGGAAACTAACCAAGGAGAGAAGCAACCTAGAACTAAGGAGGAATTTCCTAACAGGGAGAACAATTAACCAGTGGAACAGCTTGCCTTCAGAAATGGCAACTTCAAATCTCAACAAATAAATGCTCTGTCTTACATATTGGCAAAAAAAATATATCAGAAAATAAAATACAAGCTAAATAGTCAAGACCTTGTTGATGATCCAAACTCTGTAAAGGATCTTGGAGTATTCATCTCTAATGATCTAAGTGCTAGAGCCCACTGTAACTACATAGCCAAAAAGGCATTTTTCTCTGGTAATATCACACTACTAACTAGAGCATACAAAACATTTGCTAGACCAATACGTGAATACAGCTCATCAGTCTGGAAACCACATTATGTATCTGATATTAACACAATTGAGAAAGTCCAGAAATATTTCACAAGTAGTGGTCTCCACTTCTCTACTCGTTGTAGAATACCTTATGCCACCAGACTTGAAATTCTAGACCTAGAAAACCTTGAATTACACCGTCTTAGGTCTGATCTAAGTATGGTATATAAAATCATACCTTGCAATGACTTACCTGTCAATGAATACTTCAGCTTCAACCATAACAACACAAGAGCACACAATAGATACAAACTCAAGGTTAACTGCACCAAACTTGATTGCAGGAAATACGACTTCAGCAACAGAGTGGTCAATGTCTGGAATCCTCTACCTGACTCTGTGGTTTCTTCCCCAAACCCCAAAAACTTTAACCTTAGACTGTCTACTATTGACCTCACCCCTTTCCTAAGAGGTCTGTAGGGGGCGTGCATAAGCGCACCAACATGCCTACCATCCCTGTCCTATTGTTTCTTTTATTTTTCTTCTATGTACCCATTTCATGTATTCATAACTATGTATATACTTATACCTATTATCTTGTAAGCGATTGACAAATCAAAATAAATAAATAAAATAAATAAAAGTTGTAGGTGCTCCATCACTGGAGGTTTTTAAGAAGAGACAGGACAGTCACTTGTCTGGAATGATATGAGCCAGCCCTGTGCTGTAGCTGCCAAAATAGCCAACACAGTTCTAGGCTGCATTAACAGAGGGACAGAATCAAGATCACATGAAGTGTTAATACCAATAGAGAATTAATATCAATATAATGAATATATGTAAACTGTAATTGTTATGGTACAAGATATGCATACCCAGATGACATACTGTTTAAATAGAAGATGGATTGTTTGTTTTAAAATAAAACAAATAACTCTTTAAAAAAAAGAATATAAATCCTCCATTCCCTACCATTCAGTTAGAACTGAAGAAGCTTCTTGGATAAGAAGAGAAACGTTTTCAACAACAACAACAACAACAAAACTCCAAGGATGTCTAGTTACCTTTTGGAAAAAGCATCTTTGGGACATCCATGGCCTGGAGGACTGG
The DNA here is from genome assembly GCF_049901735.1 of Notechis scutatus. NCBI lineage: Eukaryota > Metazoa > Chordata > Lepidosauria > Squamata > Elapidae > Notechis > Notechis scutatus. The sequence continues at coordinate 264,290,595 of NC_142010.1, read as the reverse complement.
GAATCTCCATAAACCTCTCAAGAATGAGAGTTGGGGAGAGAGTGACAGGTCAGTGAGACATTTAAGAAACTACATTTCTCAAACACATAGAAGTTGACTCAAAATCCATCCCCAGAAAATTGTCCTACCTAAGCTGCTCCATTCAGACTCTACTCCAGTTTGTTCAGTATTGGATTTCTTCAACCTATCGCTGTTCCTTTTCTAGCCAGCTAGCCTTGGGTTCCATGGGGAATGTTTGAATTTAAAACCTAATTCACACCAATAATGGGCAGGGGAACCCTGAAAAGTGAAAGCCATAAATCTAATGCTCATTGGAAGGGTTGTTGGTTTGTTTTTTTATTGCCCAATTGTTTCCTCCGAGACGTTGGGTGTCTATAGGCAATGGTCTGAAAATGTACTCAATTAATTTCTCCTTTCATGCTTAAGTTCTCTGTCTTCATTTCAGCCTCTTTCCAAGAGAAACTAATACTACAATGCTGTTTTGTTTTGTTTTTGTAGCTACTTAGGAAGAAATGGCACAGCCGTGAGTCCAAGTCTCCAATCCTGTCCATGTTACCTTTTATTTATTTATTTATTTATTTGATTTGCCAATTGTTTACAAGATAATAAGTATAAATGTATACATAGTTGTGAATACATGAAATGGGTACATATAAGAAAAATAAAAGAATAAGAGAAACAATAGGATAGGGACGGTAGGCACGTTGGTGCGCTTATGCACGCCCCTACAGACCTCTTAGGAAAGGGGTGAGGTCAATAGTAGACAGTCTAAGGTTAAAGTTTTTGGGGTTTGGGAAGAAACTACAGAGTCGGGTAGAGTATTCCAGACATTGACCACTCTATTGCTGAAGTCGTATTTCCTGCAATCAAGTTTGGTGCGGTTTACTTTGAGTTTGTATCTATTGTGTGCTCTTGTGTTGTTATGGTTGAAGTAACCTTGAATTTACCTTGAATTTACCTTGGAGTAAATCCCATCAAACTCAATGGGATGTCTTCTTCAGGAAGCACACACAGGTTCACAATGTGGGCTTCCCCTGTTCTGCAGGATTTCCCATAAAATAGAGTTACTTATGTGAGATGGTTGGCCATATAATTCTAGTAAATAAATCAATCAATCCTACACAACTCCCTGTTCCATGCAGGAATCCAACTATCCTTGACAGGTGGCCAGCTGATCCTCATTTGAAAACCTCCAACAATGACAAGACCATTACTCTTCTACAAAGACTTAACTGTTGCTTAAGTGATCTTACAACCAGGATCTCCAATAGATCAGGACCAACCTTTCAAAAATAGCAGAATAATAGAATAACAGAGTTGGAAGAGATCTTGGAGGACTTCCAGTCCACCCCCTTGCTCAAGCTGGAGACCTTATATTATTTCAGATAAATGGCTTTCCAATCTCTTCTTGAAAACCTCCAGTGATGGAGCATCCACAACTTCTGAAGGTGAGTCGTTCCACTGGTTAATTGTTCTCAGTGTCAGGAAATTCTTCCTAGATTGCTTCTCTCCTTGATTAGTTTCCACCCACTGCTTCTTGTCCTGCCTTCAAGTACTCCGGAGAATAGGTGGACCTTCTTTTCTTTCTGGCAGCCCCTCAAATATTGGAACATTGCTACCATGTCACACCACTTCTGAGAAAACATTGGAAGGATCCAACAGAAGAGAATATCTGTAGCTCACAGATGAACTGTGAAGTCCTTGGTGCATTGATGATGTTACCTAGTTTGGTAATGAAACATCTGTAAGAAAACCACCAAGTTCAGAGAGTACCAAATGATCCTGCATTGGAAGGATCTTCAAGCTGGATTAAAAAAAAAGCTGGAGATGGTGCTAAAGAGTATCAGAAGTTGATTGCCTCTATCTTTCCTTTTCCCTCTTTACACATTTTTTTTCCTTTTCATTCCCCTTCCCTTTTAAAATTTCTCTTTATATTTTATATTTTGATAAACCAAGAAAAAGTTTAATTTATAAACTGGAGATGGTCTTCCCTAAATGTCTATGAAGATTCTCCATCATCCAGGTCATGGTTGTTCCAAAGAGTGCTTTTCTTCAAGAAGCAACTGGATTTGTTGTTGTTTTTTGAAAACATTTCACTTCTTATCCAAGAAGCTTCTTCAGTTCTAAATTAAGAACTTCCCTTCTTTCAGAATGGATGAAGCTTCTTGGATGAAAAGCGAAATGTCTTAAAAAAAACCTAGAAAGTTCAGTTGCCTCTTGAAAAAGAACCTTTGGGACATGGTCTTCCCTACAACCAACCAACCAACCAACCAACCAACCAACCAACCAACCAACCAACCAACCAACCAACCTCCCTACCTCCCTACCTCCCTACCTCCCTATCTATCTATCTATCTATCTATCTATCTATCTATCTATCTATCTATCTATCTATCTACACACACATATATACAGGTTCATTTATTTAATTGTAGGCAATAATAGCCAAATAGTGTAGTAGACATATTGTACTCCTAGCCCTTATGATTTTTCTACTTGGATGCACAAACCTCACATTTGTTGTTATAGAGGAATGTCCAAAATTGTTGGCAGCATGGAAAATATTATAATCAGATTTATAATTTGGATTGGAAAGAAAAAAACAATAAATTGAGATATTTGATGCTTCATATCCAAAGAAGCATACCCTTCATGTTCACATTAACATTTTATATATTTTTAATTGTTGAGCCCAGTAGTATTAGTGGAGTCAATTCTGAGCAGGTAAGGCTTTAAATGAGCAAATAAAAAAGGTTATTAAAAAAAATAAAACATTATGATTTTAAGAATAAAATCACTCAAATATAGAGTAGTAAAATTTACAAATACTACTAACTAGATCTCCAGATGCGATGGTTGGCATATAAGTTGAATAAATATCAGTAACTATAATAATAATAATTTCGATCAGACAGGCATCTGCCACATAACCCCCAGACATAACAAATGTCAATAAGAAAGACAGCAGAATAGAAGAGAAAGGGCTGGAGAAGATGGCAAAATACAAAGACTTTCAAATAGAAAGAACTATTCACTCTGTGGAAAAAGAAAGCAAAAATAGTCCTAATAGTAATGGGCACCTTGGGTGCAATCCCAAAACATCTAGAGCACCACTGGAACACCAATGGCATTGACACAATCCCCATCAGTCAATCACAAAAGGCAACTTTATGCAGAACAGCTTACATCCTGCAACACCTTTAACACCATCAAACAACAACATCTGTCTAGCCTAAGTCCTTGGGAAGGACTTGATAGGTGGACAAAAATACCAGATCCAGTCTGAACATCTGGCTGACTTTGCGATGGACCATAATAGTCATAATAAAAGTTCTACCAAGGTTTTGGAAGTCTCACTTGAGAACTTGCTGTAGGAGATGAGAAGGCTGAGCTGGAAGGTGGAGTTAAATGCATCATCAGTTTGGAACCAATGCACAGCCACAAGAGACCCAAATTCAGCTCTCCCATGAACTCTGTTGACCCTTATCTAGCTCCAATTTACCCTTGACCTTTAGTAGATCAGATTCTTGCATATAAGTAGCAATAAGAAACTCTTCATTACTTTGAACTCAGCGAGTTTGCCAAAATGTTGATGATAGCCAGCAGAAGAGACGGTGGTGTCCGGAACCAGAAGAAGGAGTTGGAAATTTTGAAGACTAGAAGCAACTAATAATTAAATGCAGTCTACTTTTTCAGGGTTGATCTGCAAGATTCCCCTCTGGAGAATGATTTCAGAAACACTTAAGATCAGGAGAAGTTGGTTTGACCTGTATACTTGGCAAAGTTATTTTGCCTTGTGATGTCAACTTCCTCTTTGCTTATTGTGGATGGACTAATGGTATCATATTTCAGCTGGGAGGTGTAGCCAACAGACATAACAGAATAACAGAGTTGGAAGGGACGTTGGAGGTCTTCCAGTCCAACTCAAAAAGGAAACACTATACCATGTTCAGACAAATGATTGTCCAATCTTTTCTTAAAAACCTCCAGGGTTGGAGTAACCACTGATTAATGGTTCTAACTATCGGGAA